>NW_023260064.1:14425-31925 GCF_009762535.1 Notolabrus celidotus
TCACAGGGCTGATGCTGGAGCAGCAGGTAGTTCATGATGTTTGCAGTTTGCAAGCTGAATCACATCAGCACCTGTGTGAGTGTGTGATTTAATCCCCTCAGATGTCACTTGAATGAATGAATGAATGATTGAAAATTAGCCGCTCTCTTCGACCACACGTGGAGTTTAAAGGGCGGACAGGTTGGCAGAAACGTAAACAAACATGTCCGCCGTGACAAACTGACCCTGTCTGCTGATTCCTGCAGAGTGGGATGGTTTCAGCGTGGAGGCGGAGACCTGTGCAGACCTGTGTGCTCACGTCAGCGTCTCCCTGATGAGGTTGTCAGCAAGATTAAAAAAAAGGAGATGATGTAATTCATTTTGCTCTGAACTGGTTTTACCGCTACATTACATTACTCCTGATCCCCCCCCCCCCCTCGCTCTAATCCGGCCTGGAACAGTTCAGAGCGGGATTGTCTCTGTGATGGAAATTGAAGTGTGGAGAGAGGATCTGTGCGAGAGAGGTGACAGGTTTCTGATGAGAAATGTGTTTGTAGGTTTGAGGTGTTAATACGTTTTTAAGGCGATGTAATACATTTGAAGTAGGTCACTGTGTTCTCGCTCGACAGGAAGAAACAAAGAAAGGACACGTAGCACGACGTCATGAAGGCTTCTACCTCCAATGTAAAGTGCTGAGTCATGAAGACTTTCACTGTGTGGTCATGCGTCTTCCAGGAAGGACGCTTGAGTTTATGGCCTAAGAAATGCAGCCAAGCACTAGAGCAGCCGACGGGTGGTGACCGCCGTGCGCGCAACACCTTTCTTATTCTTCCTTTTAAACATCTTCAGTCAATGCAGTTTCACCGGCACGCTGCAGAGGGCGCACGTGCAAACTCTTGAGTTAACACCCTGGAAGAAGTGGGACAAAGAGTGCTTCCACGTTACAGTTTTCTACCTTCCAGCCAGAGAGACATCTAAAGTGTGTGTCCTCCATTTCTCTGCAGGTATTAGAGCAGAGCTAGAATATTATGCTGATGATGTCAGGATTTATAATTAAGGCTAACCAGTCCCTCCAGGATTTCGCGGGATTTCTTTGTGATTGTTGCGTCCCCAAAAAGCCTGAATTTGCGACAGCTTTTTGAAAAAATTGCGGTGAAAGTTGCGATTTTTTTTTTTTGCTTTTTTCCCCCAATAACATCTCAGGGGCAAGTAAATATTCTAAATTACAGATGTTTTTAGAAAGCATTCTTGATGTGGCCACTGACTGTATTTTGATTCTCTTGATTCACAGTAAAATGCCATGAAAGGACTGTATTGCACATTTACGACGGTCCCTGAATGCACCTCGCTGCGACTGATGCACAGTCAGTTCACGGCACTCTGAAATGAATCTGCATCTTTGATGACAAGGAGTTGATCAAAACTTAGTGAATGTGTCTGATGTTTCACCAAACTGGATTAAATCAAGCTGTAGATGCCGAGCTTTCTACGGTAACCACGGCAACAACGTCAAACATCAAATATTAAAACAGACGTCCCCCCGGTTGTGTCTTTGTCACTAACGCACACCGGGGGGTAAAAATCCTCAATGAAGAAGAGACAGATGCATGGAGGTGAGGAGAGCTGGTTCATAAAGCACACCTGCTGCAGGTAGAGACCAAGCTAACACTGAGCCCCTCAGATAAGAACTCAGCCTGTCACAGGAAGTCATCACGCCATCTTTAAAGACACACAGCACAGGGGGAAACATGGATTCAACATGTCTTTATTCTTTCTTTCTTTCTTTCTTTCTTTCTTTCTTTCCTTCTTTCTTTCTTTCATTCTTTCCTTCTTTCTTTCTTTCCTTCTTTCTTTACTTCTTTCTTTCTTTCTTTCTTTCTTCTTTCTTTCTTTCATTCTTTCTTTCTTTCATTCTTTCTTTCTTTCTTTCTTTCTTTCTTTCTTTCTTTCTTTCTTTCTTTCTTTCCTTCTTTCTTTCTTTCTTTCCTTCTTTCTTTCTTTCTTTCTTTCTTTCCTTCTTTCCTTCTTTCTTTCTTCCTTTCTTTTTCTTTCTTTCCTTCTTCTTTCTTTCTTTCTTTCTATTCTTCTTTCTTTTTCTTTCTTTCCTTCCTTCCTTTCTTTCTTTCTTTCTTTCCTTTCTTCTTTCTTCTTTCTTTCTTTCCTTCTTTTTTCTTCCTTCTTTTTCTTTCCTTCTTTTTTTCTTCCTCTCTTTCTTTTTCTTTCTTTCTCTTTCCTTCTTTTCTTTCTTTCCTTCTTTTTCTTTCTCTTTTTTCTTCTTTCCTTCTTTCTTTATTCTTTCTTCTTTTCTTTCTTTTCTTTCTTCTTCTTCTTCTTTCCTTCTTTTTTCTTTCTTTTTCTTTCTTTCTTCTTTTCCTTCTTTCCTCTTTTCTTTCTTTCTTCTTTTTTTCTTTCTTTCTTCTTTCTTCTTTCTTTCTTTCTTTCCTCTTTCTTTTTCCTTTCTTTTTTTTCTTTCTTTCCTTCTTTCTTTCTTTCTTCTTTCTTTCCTTCTTTTTTTCTTATTTCTTTCTTCTCTTTCTTTCTTTCTTTCTTCTCCTTCTTCTTTCTTCTTTCTTCTTTTTCCTTCTTTCATTCTTTCTTTCTTTCTTCTTCTTTCTTTCCTTCTTTCTTTCTTATTTCTTTCTTTCTTTCCTTCTTTCTTTCTTCGTTCTTTCTTCCTTTCTTTCTCCTTTCTTTCTTTCTTTCTCCTTTCTTTCTTTCTTTCTTTCTTTCTTTCTTCTTTCCTTCTTTCTTTCTTTCTTCTTTCTTTCTCCTTTCTTTCTTCTTTTTTTCTTTCTTTCTCACTTTCTTTCTTTCTTTCTTTCTTTCTTTCCTTCTTTTTTTCTTATTTCTTTCTTTCTTCCTTTCTTTCTTTCTTTCCTTCTTTCCTTCTTTTTTTCTTATTTCTTTCTTTCCTTCTTTCTTTCTTTCTTTCCTTCTTTTTTTCTTCTTTCTTTCTTTCTTTCTTTCTTTCTTCTTTCTTTTTTTCTTATTTCTTTCTTTCTTTCCTTCTTTTTTTCTTCTTTCTTTCTTTCTTTCTTTCCTTCTTTTTTTCTTCTTTCTTTCTTTCTTCCTTTCTTTCTTTCTTTCTTTCCTTCTTTTTTTCTTATTTCTTTCCTTCCTTCTTTCATTTTTTCTTACTTCTGTCTCTCTTTCTTTCTCTCTCTCTCTCTGTTCTTTCCATGTTTCCTCATCCTTTGTTTCCTTACTGGTTCATAAAGCACACCTGCTGCAGGTAGAGACCAAGCTAACACTGAGCCCCTCAATCTATAAATAACAACGTTGTCATGGTGACTTGTCCTGCCTGCTGTCCCCTCTTTTCACCCGTTCTCTCTGCGTGTTTTGTTGCTGAAAAGTGCCGATCAAGTGAGGACTTACGTTTATGTTCCAAGGAAGTCAAATTGATGACAAACCCGATGACGTACAGGGGCTGAGATTGATGTAATTGGTCAAATTTGCGTGAAAGTTGCGGTGATTGTAAAAAATTGCAGGGCCGCGAAAAAATCGCGCTGATTGGTTGAATTTGCGTTGATAGTTGCGATCGCGAAATCGCAACTTCCTGGAGGGACTGGCTAACTGTTGTGTTGCTCATAATGATACCTGCCTGTCCGTCTTCTTCTATGGTGTCATCTGTGATGAATGGCATTCCTCTTTGTGTTACTGCCCTCTACTGGTCTGGTGGTGTAGTGCATTTACTTTATTTCCTCCATACGTCACTGGCCTGATGTCCAAATGCACCTTAAAATACACGTGTGTGTGTAACGCCTGTTTCACACATGAATCTTCATCCGTCCTCAGGAGGGGGGGCGGAGAGTCTTACTGGATCTCTCCTGATCTGATCAGTTCAACTATTTACCTTATTTAAAACTACCTTATTTACCTCTTTTTTTTTTTTTTACAACAAGTTGCTTTTTGGTGTTATAAAGGTGTCGGGTTGTTCTTATCAGGAAATAATCTTGTTTAAAAAAGTAACAAAATAAAACGGGTGCACCAGCTGAGCAGAGAGAGAGGCACAGAGACGGATGCAAAGGGAGAGGGAGATCACACAACACTAACATCGGACTTCCACCAGATCTGTGTCCGGTCCGGCTCTGTGCTCTCTCGTCCGTCAACACCCACCGGTTGTGTTTTCAGACTTCAGCACCGAGCAGGACCTCCAGACAGCTGGAGTCATGTGACCGAGGTTTCCCCCTTCTGTAATCCCTGAATCAAGGATTCTCCTCCTCCTCCTCTCCTCATCCATGTTGTCTTTCTGGTCCTCTGAAAACCTCTGACCTGCTGACTCCAGGTCTGGCTCCGCTCATCATGACTTTGGTTTGTTGTTGTAGTTAAGTGAAATACGATCTGATGATAACACAGAGTGTTTTATTCTGAAAATTAACCGGATGTTTTCATTTTGTTTTGGTGAAACCTGACTTCCTGTCCCGCTCCATCTGCTCTGTTGAGATTGATGCGTCGTGCTCCGGAATCCTGTGAACATAGAAGTCTTGTGTCTCTGATCCGGAGGACTCCGACCTGCCGGATCAGAGACGCACCTAGAACGCAACTGAGCGGATCCAGTGGAAGTTAACACATTGACTAGAATAGAAACCGATCAGATCCAGTGCTGTGACGGATCTCAGACGGATCTAGTAGAATCATCATAGCTTACCTGCAGCCAACTTCATTCATGACCCATTTTTGTTTCCAACAAGAGCTCACCTCAGGTTGTGCAAGTTACTTCTATTACTCGTCACCCCTTCAAAATAAAAGCTTTTATTTGAACACAAAGAAAAGTAAAATTCACTTCCAAAAATGTCTGTCAAATACAGGCAGCTAGCTCTAAAACATGCCTCGCTTCATGGTCTATTCGACCTCTAGTGGGACCACAGTTTACAAACTGACTCTTTCAAACCATTGGAGTGTTTTATTCTGAAATTGAACCGGATGTTTTCATTTTGATTTGGTGAAACCTGACTTCCTGTCCCTGCGTCGTGCTCCGGCATCCGGGAACAATAGAAGTCTTGCGTCTCTGATCCGGAGGACTCCGACCTGCCTCTCTGATCCGGCAGGTCGGAGTCCTCCAGATCAGAGAGGCAGCCGGAACGCAACGGAGCGGATCCAGTGGAAGTTAACACATTGACTAGAATAGAAACCGATCAGATCCGGTGCTGTGACGGATCTCAGACAGATCTAGTAGAATCATCATAGCTTACCTGCAGCCAACTTCATTCATGACCCACTTTTGTTTCCAACAAGAGCTCACCTCAGGTTGTGCAAGTTACTTCTATTACTCGTCACCCCTTCAAAATAAAAGCTTCTATTTGAACACAAAGAAAAGTAAAATTCACTTCCAAAAATGTCTGTCAAATACAGGCAGCTAGCTCTAAAACATGCCTCGCTTCATGGTCTGTTCGACCTCTAGTGGGACCACAGTTTACAAACTGACTCTTTCAAACCATTGGAGTGTTTTATTCTGAAAATTAACCGGATGTTTTCATTTTGATTTGGTGAAACCTGACTTCCTGTCCCTGCGTCGTGCTCCGGCATCCGGGAACAATAGAAGTCTTGCGTCTCTGATCCGGAGGACTCCGACCTGCCGGATCAGAGATGCAGCCGGAGCACAACGGAGTGGATCCAGTGGAAGTTAACACATTGACTCGAATAGAAACCTATCAGATGCGATGCTGTGACGGATTGTGATGTCTTTCAAGAGGGAGCCTGAGTTTAAATGTGGCTTTAAGGCGTTTTGACCGGAGGAACCAGGGTCTAAATTTCGTTCAGGGGTGGATAATCTCCCCCCTGAAAAGCCCCTGCTAGGGGGGTAGTACTTTTCAAAGGTCCTGGGACTTTCAGCTGAACGTAACAGTGTTTGTGGAGTTTAAACAGCTGTTGAAACACAGAGGGAGTTCCTGGAAATGCATCCTAGTTTAGTTTTTATTAAGATTTCAAAACATTATTTATTATAACTGGCCTGATTTGCACAATCTACCCGGGACTTCAACTCGTAGTCGAAATGCAGACAACAATGGGGGCACAGGAACCTTTTAGTTCTGGGGAAAGTAGTTCTGGGGGCTAAAAGACCCCAGAACTCTTGGTCGAAATGCACCTTCAGGGCGATAATGTTGGAGATTTTTAGTTTGTCGAAGGTGGAAACGACATATAAGGCGAGTTAAAGGTCACCATGAAACTTCTGAAATGTTTGCAAATCCTGAGATATAAATAAATGAATCATTCATATCAGGATGAAGCGGATAAAAGACAGCAAAGAGGATCTGCTAGAGTCCAAAAACACACCTCCAATGACTCCTGGTCTGAACCTGTTCAGTCAAAGTGTTGTTGCCTCAGACTGAGCAGGAACACGGGGGCAGAAGGGGACACACACAGTTGCAGGAGGGACGTTGGCATGACAGTAGATTTCTGCACCGTGACCTAAAACTCAGGCATATTTTTAAGGTGATTTTAAGAGCTTAAGTGCTGCTGTTGCGTCACCAACATTTACATAATAAAAAGCACAAGAGAGCGGCTGCAGCACGGTCAGCAGAACCGTACCGATGTGATTCACTAAGTTGAGACTCGTGGGATTCACTCAGATAAAAACTAACTTTCAGCTCGTCTGTGAGCAGCTGAGTTACTTATTTACAGAGTCACCGTCACTTCCACTCACTGAGCGACACAGAACATCCTCCTTCACACGATATCTGGGAGCTGATGTTTTTGTGGATCTGGTTTTCACCTCGGCTCAGCCCACAGGAAAATGTTCCTGCTCAAGGCTTTCTCTTCTAAGTCTCTGGAGACCAAACTGAGATTCTCACTTCAGCCTCATTCAAGATTCAAATTGTTCTCATTAGTTTCTCCTAAAATTCACTAGGAGAAATAGTTGAGACCATGACATGAGTCTTATTTGACACTTAAATGAGAGATCTTATTAATGGCTCATTTTCTTCTCTTTTTTTTTAAATATATTTTTGGCCTTTTTGCCTTTATTTGACAGGACAGCTGAAGAGAGACAGGAAATGTGGGGAGTAGTGAGCGGGGGAAGACATGCAGGAAATGGTCGACCGGCCGGGAATCAAACTGGAGACCCCTGCAATGAGGACTGTACCCTCTGTATGTGGGACGCTTAGACCGCTAGGCCACCAGCGCCCAAAAGACTCCGACCCTTTTATTGTAATAATCTGGATAAATCTGGTCAGCCCTTTTTTGGCCCATATTTTAAATAAATGGTCGGTCATACCTGTTGTATGAAATCTCTATCTTTTGCAGTTTCTCTCAAATCCACTAAATCTTTGTGAAGTTGTTTTGTTCCAAACAGACTTGTAAAGGAAGGACCAGACTGTGAAGTCAAAGAAGAGATCATTTCACATCTAAATATCTGATCTTGAAGTGGTTCAAATGTTTTAATGAGAATTGTAACTTTGTGGACAATTACATTGAAATGTTAATTTTGCAGGGCACTATAAATGTTGATGAAAGATGAGCTCAGGCTCTTTCTTTGCTCCATCTGAGCTCAACTTGAGACCCAAAAACTGAGTCTGACAAAAACAAATGGATGAGGTTAGATTGAGACAATTGAGAGAGCTCCCTGATTTCTCCACCTGAGCTCAAAAGGAGTCACAACACTTGAGAAATACCTGAGAATCATTTCAGATTCTGACCAGATCTCCTTTTGAACTGAAAGGGAGACTAAGCTGAGACTTTTTACAACTTTTTTTTCTGGAGGCAAGAATGAGAAACAGGAGACATAAGCTATAGTCTCATTTAGCTTTCAAACAGATCTCATTGTTGTCTAGGAGACAGAAATGAAACACTTTTGAGATCTCCTCTCTACATTTCTTTTCCTCTGGGAGTGTGACCTACTTTTCTCCATCAGGAGAATTGATGTATTGATGAATTGATTGGCGTTAACAGGTGATTCATCCTGTCACCAGAAGTGATCATTGATAACACGGCAATCACCTTCAATCACCCCGCTGAGCGTCGATACACCTGTGACTGTGGAGTTAATCCTCCAAACATGGTGGACGTTTGGTCCTCGGGGTGAAGCTGGTCAATAAACCAACAGCTGAATGATCTTTAGGTTTCACCTCCTCGTGCTCTCTGTGCTCTCTGTGCTCTCATATCTCACAAGTCAACGTGTGAACTATAAAACACCCCATGGTTTCACGTCTGACCGGGGACCTTCGTTTAATGTCCTTCCCAATCTTTCCTTTCCTTTCTGCTGCTCTGGTAAAAAAGGTCTAAACGCTGCAGCAGCAGTTTTAATGGGAGGTCAATCAATCTTTATTTGTATAGCGCCAAATCACAACAAACGTTATCTCAAGATGCTTTTACAAACATAGGAGGTCTAGACCACTCTATGTCAAATTATGAACAGAGACTCAACTTCAAGACAGGGTAAGACTCAGTCTGACCCCACCTTAATCCATCATGAGCATTGCACATCGCAGTATTTAGCTAGTTACAGTGGAGAGGACAAACTTCCTTTAACAGGCAGAAACCTCCAGCAGGACCAGACTCATGTTAGACAGACATCATGCCTCGACCGAGTTGGGTCTGGAAAGACAGATAGAGGGGAGTAAGAGAGAGAGGTGATAGTGATGAGACGAGTCGTAGAAGCTGTTGCCGCTGGAGTCCAGCACGTCCGCAGCAGGAGGACGTCTACGGCAGCTCAGAGGAATCTACGAGACAAGGGAGCTCAGGGACTCCAGAAAGGTCTATGGTTAGTAACTTTAATGGGACAGGCAGAGTTAAAGTAAGTGATGAGGGGGTTGGGGGGAAGGGGGTGAGCTAGGATCCCAGTGTGTCAGTGTGCCAGTTCCCCCGGCAGTCTAGGCCTATAGCAGCATGACAAAAGCTGGTCCAAGCCTGAGGTGTATCTTTTTATATGAAAGAGAGGCAGGCAGGCTGGAGAACTCATGCAATGGCTGCAGATGTTCTCTCTCGCTCTACAATCTGTTGCTTTTCCTGCAGCGGTTCGGCGGAGAATTGCTACGTGACACGGACACATCGACGCACATGTATGTGGCACTCATGTCCGCGTGAGAAGTGTAAATCACCCCTTAATCACCTCGTTACCTGCTTCTAAAGTGCGTCTTTAACAAGCAGTCGTAACCTCCAGTGTGCAAGAAAACTGCAGTTCCATGAGAGTCCACTAGAGGCTTCCTCCAGAAGCTAAGGAATCCCCATTAACGCCCATGTTATGGTGCCAATTTTCACAACAGAAAAAATATGTTTAGATAATTTGAGTCTATAAAAGCTCTTTTTTTAAAATCCTTTAAGTTTAATCAAGTAGAAGAAGTACTGCACAGTGACACAGCTCACGTTCGGCGCCAGATTTTGACCTTCTGACCGTGTTCTGTTCCACACACTGATTCACACACACGGTTACAAGTTGCATGTGTCTTACAAACACAAACCTGTAGGAGCATTCATGCATTCACAGAAATTGGTCTTTCCGTGCGCAGACACACATTTCAACACACACACACACACACACACACACAGATATGAAAGCAGTGTGTGGGGTAATCAGAGCGGAGCGGCAGGCCGTGGTTTGTGGCTCTCTCTCTAATTAAATGCTAATATGGCTCCTGATTGTGGCTGACTGCAGCTAAATAGAGGCCTGATTGCAGGTTAATTCTCTCTCTCTCTCTCTCTCCTGTGTTGACTTGATGTCTCTCTCTCCTTCCCTCCTTTTACTCTACGACTTAAAAACCTTGTTTGCAGGTTAACTCTCTTTCCACCTTTAATTGTCTTTTAATCGTTTTCTCCCGTCGCTCTCTCTCTTCTCTCGGTTTGAATCCTCCTCTCTCTCGATGTTTACAGGTGTCGTACTGTTTGTGTGAGGAGAGCGTTTCTACTTTTCATCCAGCAGCTGGTTTTAAAGGTGACATATCATGCAAAATTGACTTTTTAATGGTTCTCTACCTGAAATATGTGTCCCTGTCTACAAACCCCCCCAGAATGAAAAGAATCCATTCTGCCCCTGTTCTGATTTCTCCACCTTTCTGTAAATGTGTGTGAAACCAGCCGTTTCAGTTTTCAGTGTTTTTCATACGTCACAACGCCATCCGGTCTGTAACAGGAAGTCAGAGCTCGGAGCTTGTTCAGCCCATAGACTGTATAAAATACAACTCAACCCCTCCTCTGTTTTTCATTCCCTGCACACATGTGTGCTAACAAGGAGCTTAGGAGGGAGGCATGCTAGTTGTAGGCTGTCTTAATAAACACAAAGGTCGCTTTGACTCCCCACGTCTGCAGATTTGAAGATCTAGTGGATGATTTTTATTTGTCATTGGATAAGTGCTAGCGCTAGTTAGCATAGCCACATAGCTACATGTCGTAGCTGTAGCTGTGTACCAAGACACACGTCGACATACTGACAAATAAAACAACAAGAAACACAGAATCTGTGACCAATGGTTCAGAAAGGTCCTGCTGCCTTTCTGGTAGAGGTCGGTTTGACTCCCCACGTCTGCAGATTTGAAGATCTAGTGGATGATTTTTATTTGTCATGGATAAGTGCTAGCGCTAGTTAGCATAGCCACATAGCTACATGTTCGTAGCTGTGTACCAAGACGCACGTCTACATACTGATAAATAAAACAACAAGAAACACTAAATCTGTGACCAATGGTTCAGAAAGGTCCTGCTGCAGGCGCCTCTCCGTCAGGATCAGATTCTGGATCAGATTCAGAGGGTTGAAGTAACGCGGGTCTGTGAGCAACCGTGTATATTCAGCCAACATGTAAACATTAGATCAACGTGCTGGACAGCCGAGGCCACACCCACTTCCTGAGGGGGCGTGGTCAGAGAGAAAACAGAGTGTTCTGAGGAGGGCTGAAGAAGAGGGTTTTTCAGGCAGACCAAAATCTGATTTCAAAGTGTTTTTTTTGAGCATAAACTTTAAAGACATGTTTTGGGGACCTCTTAGACCAATATATGTTGATGAAAAAAAGCCTGATATGTCACCTTTAAATGATAAAAGGCTGTTTTGGTGATAAAACGAACATGTGGTTTAAAATTAAAATCAGAATCAAATAAAACACCTAGGTTTCTTGCTTCTTGGCTTGGATTAAGTCCATGAACATTTAGTGTGGAGTCTGGATTTTTTTTTTTTTAATTACACAAAATTATAATACAGCAACACAACTGTGTTATCACCAGATCGTATTTCACTTAACTACAACAACAAACCAAAGTCATGATGAGCGGAGCCAGGCCTGGAGTCAACAGGTCAGAGGTTTTCAGAGGACCAGAAAGACAACAAGGATGAGTAGAGGAGGAGGAGGAGGATCCTTGATTCAGGGTTTACAGAAGGGGAAACCATTCAAGAAATTCACCATGCAATTGTCAATTATTAAACTTTACTCAACATTACTATGCTATGATAACAGTGGATGAATGTACAATTAACACACAGTGCAGGACAGTCCAGCAGCCAGAGATGAAGCAGTATTCTCTTCTTCATTATAAGGACGTGTTTCTTTATCTGCAGGTAACAGATGAACTGAGTGAATCCAGATTTTACATTCTGCAGATTTATGTCCACCTTAAAAGTGAAGTCACCTTCAGATGAATAAACAGAAAGGTGAGCTCAGGTAATTACATTCTTTAACGTCTCCACGGAAAAAACAAAAGCAGCGCATAAATCCCAAACTGTCCTCCCATCTCTCGCTCTGACCTGAATTACTGTCTGCTGTTTTTCTCCTCTGTTCTCATGTCTCCCACGGTGATACTCACACACACACACACACACACACACTAACACAACCTAATGTATGTGTTATCTAGCAGCTCAGGCGTCAGATTTCACTGCTTGTGGTGACAGACTGACAGCTGACTCCTCTGCGTTTCAGTAAAACATGAATAATTATATCACCTGTCTGATAAAAACCTCAAACAACAATCAAACAAACGTTTAAAAACGGACGCCGTTACCTCGGCAGGCTCTGCTGACGACCTTCCTGCAGCCTGAAGTTCATCTGGATGCCACCATGTTGGTTTTCTGGAGCCATAAGAGCCGAGGCATTTTAACATGGGGCTCTATCTACATTTCTCAGCCCTGGAATTACCTCCTTATTAGTGTTTAGTTGAACTCCTGTTTTCTGAACCTTGTAAAGTAGTTTAATGGTTGAATCTAGGGGTGGGAATCAAAAACCGGATCCGACTTAAAACCGGTTCTAATTAATAATAATAATAATAATACATTTTATTTATAAAAGCGCTTTAAAAGATTCTCCAAGCGCTTTACAGGAAAATACAATTATACAATAGGAAAGCAAAGAAGAGCAAGGCAGCAAAATAAAACAAAACAAGAAAAAAATCAATCAATTCTAGTTTAAAAGCTTTTGTAAAAAGGTGTGTTTTGAGTCCGGATTTGAATTTGGTGAGTGAGGGAGAGAATCTGAGGTGTTGGGGGAGAGAGTTCCAGAGGGTGGGGGCAGCGACAGATAAGGCCCTGTCCCCCCAGGTTCGGTGCTTGGGTTTGGTGAGAGGGGTGAGGAGGTTGGCGTTGGTGGAGGGATTATATGGCTGCAGAAGGTCGGTGAGGTAGGAGGGAGCTAGGTTATGGAGGGCTTTATAGGCAAGGCAGCTTTATTTGTAAAGCGCATTTCATACACGAGGGCAACTCAATGTGCTTTACATTAACACATTAAAAGCATTGGAGACATTCAGACAAGCATAAAAGAACACAATTAAAATGACAAATATAATAAAACAGAAAAGAAAAGGAAAATTAGAAATATATAAAAAATTACATTAAAATTTTAATTTAAAGTGAGTTAAAATAATCTAAGATAGGAAGGCAGTGGTAAATAAAAAAGTCTTAGTCTTTGATTTCAAAGAGGTGAGAGTTGGAGCAGACCTGCAGCTTTCAGGGAGTGTGTTCCAGATATGTGGTGCATAATGACTAAACGCTGCTTCACCATGTTTCCTTCTGACTCTAGGAACTGAAAGCAGACCAGTACCTGATGAGGACCTCAGAGGTCGAGATGGTTCATAAAGTAGCAGCAGATCAGCCTAAACCATTCAGGTCTTTATAAACCATCAGCAGGATTTTAAAGTCTATTCTCTGACAGACAGGAAGCCAGTGTAGAGATCTAAGAACTGGAGTGATGTGGTCTACGTTCTTGGTCCTTGTTAGGACTCGAGCAGCAGCATTCTGTATGAGCTGCAGCCGTCTGATGGACTTTTTAGGGAGTCCTGTAAAGACCCCGTTACAGTAGTCTAGTCTGCTAAAGATAAATGCATGGAGGAGTTTTTCTGCATCCTGCTGAGACATGAGTCCTTTAATCCTTGATATATTCTTAAGGTGATAATAGGCTGACTTTGTAATGGTCTTAATGTGGCTGCTGAAATTAAGGTCTGAGTCTATGACTACACCAAGGTTTCTGGCTTGGTTTGAACATTTCATCATTGCAGATTGGAGCTGAGCAGTAACCTTTAACCTTTCTTCCTTGGCTCCAAAAACAATCATTTCAGTTTTTTCTTTGTTTAACTGAAGAAAATTCTGTCTCGTCCAGTCATTGATTTGTTCAATGCATTTACTCAGTGTTTGTATGGGACTATAATCCCCTGGTGATATGGTGATGTAAATGTGTGTGTCATCTGCATAGCTATGGTATTTTATTTGGTTGTTTCTTATTACCTGACTTAAGGGGAGCATGTAGATGTTGAATAGTAGAGGCCCCAGAATGGATCCTTGAGGTACTCCACATACGATTTTCATCCGTTCAGATGTGTATTTACCTATAGACACAAAATAGTCCCGGTCATTTAAATAGGACTTAAGCCAATTTAGTACTGCACCAGAGATTCCCACCCAGTTTTCAAGTCTGTCCAGTAGTATCTTGTGGTCAACTGTGTCAAAAGCAGCACTAAGATCAAGTGATACCAAAACTGAGATTTTGCCATTGTCTGTGTTTAAATGAATATCATTGAGGACCTTGACTAGAGCGGTCTCTGTGCTGTGATGTGATCGGAATCCTGATTGGAAGACATCAAAACAGTCATTTATCATTAGATAATTGTTCAGTTGTTGAAAAACAGCTTTTTCAATAATTTTACTTAAATAGGTGATGAGTAGGATCTTGTACTGTATTCTGAAGGGGATGGGAAGCCAATGGAGGTTCTGGAGGACTGGGGGTGATGTGGTCTCTGGAGCGGGTATGAGTGAGGAGGCGTGCAGCTGAGTTTTGTATGTGTTGTAATTTGTTGAGGAGGGTGTTGGGTGTACCGTAGAGGATGCTATTGCAGTAATCGAGTCTTGAGGTGATGAAGGCGTGGATGAGAGTTTCAGCTGCTGTGAAGGAAAGGGAGGGGCGGAGACGGGCGATGTTTTTGAGGTGGAAGAAAGCCGTTTTTGAAATATTGTTAATGTGTTGTTGAAAGTTAAGTGACTGATCAAAAATGATACCAAGGTTACGGATGTGGGTGGATGCTGAAACAGTGGATTTATCAATTTGATGAATGAATTAATTGATGAACTCCATCAGACTTGTACACCTCAAATGTCATAGATTCTTCTTACAGTTCATTCCCCAGCACAACGTCGCGTCACGTCGCTGTGCATTACATCACACACTCTGCAACACAGAACTCCTTCAACCATGAGGAAACATGTAGAGGAAGAAGCGGTCTAAAGCGTGGCTCCATTTTAGTAAAAGAGATGAGAACAATGCCGTGTGCAATCAGTGCAACGCTGTCATCTCATGTAAAGGAGCAAATACCTCAAATATGCTGAAGCATTTGAGGACTCGGCCTCAAAGCCCCACCTACCTCTCCCCTTTCGGGACGCTTTCCCTCAGGCTTGAGGGGCCACGTCCGGACTCATGTGGCCGAAAATGAGGCACAGAGAGCGGGTATAATACCTCCGCGATGAGCCCTGGAGGAAAAGCGTTTTCCTCCAGGCTCCGGGGTCCACGTCCGGACTCACCCGGCCGATAATGAGGCACAGAGAGCAGGTAAAATACCTCCGCGATGACCCCTGGAGGAAGTGTTTTCCTCCAGGCTCCGGGGTCCACGTCCGGACTCACGTGGCCGATAATGAGGCACAGAGAGCGGGTAAAATACCTCTGCGATGAGCCCTGAAGGAAAAGCGTTTTCCTCCAGGCTCCGGGGGCCACGTCCGGACTCACGTGACTGAGAATGAGGCACTGAGAGCGGATAAAATACCTCTGGAGGACCCCTGGAGGAAAAGCGTTTTCCTCCAGGCTCCGGGGGCCACGTCCGGACTCACGCGGCCGAAAATGAGGCACAGAGAGCGGGTAAAATACCTCTGCGATGACCCCTGGAGGAAAAGTGTTTTTCCTCCAGGCTCCGGGGGCCACGTCCGGACTCACGTGACTGAGAATGAGGCACAGAGAGCGGGTAAAATACCTCCACGATGACCCCTGGAGGAAAAGCGTTTTCCTCCAGGCTCCGGGGGCCACGTCCGGACCCATGCGGCCAATAATGAGGCACAGAGAGCGGGTAAAATACCTCCGCGATGACCCCTGCAGGAAAAGTGTGTTCCTCCAGGCTCCAGGGGCCACGTCCGGACTCACGCGGCCGAAAATGAGGCACAGAGAGCGGGTAAAATACCTCTGCGATGACCCCTGGAGGAAAAGCGTTTTACCTCCAGGCTCCGGGGGCCACGTCCGGACTCACGCGGCCGAAAATGAGGCACCAAGAGCGGGTAAAATACCTCTGCGATGACACCTGGAGGAAAAGCGTTTTCCTCCAGACTCGAGGGTCCACGTCCGGACTCACGCGGCCGAAAATGAGGCACAGAGAGCGGGTAAAATACCTCTGCGATGACCCCCGGAGGAAAAGCGTTTTTTTCCTCTCCAAATTCAAAGTCTTTTCCTCCAGGCTCCACGTCCGGACTCACGTGGCCTGGAATGAGGTCAACCTATTATTCAGTATGTTCAAGTTGAATATGTTCATGTTCATGACACAGACAAGTATTATTGCTAATTTCATGACAGAGCTCTACAGAAGCTGCAGTGTTTAATGAGTCAGAGTGAGATGTGTTGACATATGCTGCATAGATCTAGAATCACTGCAGCCTGAAACACCGTCCTGAGGACGCAGAGCTGGATCACCTGAGGTGGTTTTTGAAGGAACATGTTCGGGACTTTCAGGTGTTGTTGTTGTTCCTCCTCAGAGTTCAGTCGGAGCTTCACATTAATCAGATTTAGAAAAAACTCTGATACAGAAACAGAGAAGGAGCCGCGGCCGCTGCTGTTCAGAAAGACTAATTGAGTCCATGTTTCGTTCCGTGTGTGTGTGTGTGTGTGAGCGTGTGTGTGCGTGTGTGTGCGTGTGTGTGTGTGTGTGTGTGTGTGCGCTGCACTCTCTGCTGCAGGAACCTTATGTTCCCACAAAGAGAGAAAAATGAACCAAACTTCAAAATATTTTTCAAGATTTGAATTATTAGAACATTCAAGTGAAAGCTGATTCATGCTTGTATTTCTTCATGTTGTGTTTCTTTCTGTGTTCATGCATGATGCAGACATTATCAATCAATCAATCAATCTTTATTTGTATAGCACCAAATCACAACAAACGTTATCTCAAGACTCTTTCACAAACATAGGAGGTCTAGACCACTCTATGTCAAATTATGACTCAACACCAAGACTCAGTCTGACCCCACCTTAATCCACCATGAGCATTGCACCCTGCTGTATTTAGCTAGTTACAGTGGAGAGGACAAACTTCCTTTAACAGGCAGAAACCTCCAGCAGGACCAGACTCATGTTAGACAGCCATCTGCTGAGACCGTGTTGGAGAGAGGGATAGAGGGAGATGAAGAGAGAGAGGGAGCGGTGATAGTGATGAGAGGGAGACCAGAAGAAAGAAAAAGAGGAGAATAAATGGTGAAAGAATGACAGAAGGAAAGGACGGGATGAGAAAAGGAGATATAAAGGATGAATAAAGAAAGAAAGAAGGAAGAATATAATAAAGAAAGAAGGAAGGAATGAAAAAAAGAAAGGAAGAAAGAAGGAAAGAAAAAGAAAGAGGGACAGAAGGAATGATAGAGAGAAAGAAGGGAGGAATGAAATAAAGAAGGAAAGAAAGAAAGAAAGAAATGAAAGCAAAAAGGAGTGAAATAAAGAAAGAAGGGATGAAAGGAAAAGGGAGGGAAAGAAAGAGCAGAAAAGAAAGGAGAAAAGAAAGAGGGAATAATAGAAAGAATGATAGAAAGAAAGAAAGAAGGAATGATAGAAAGAAAGAAACAAAGAAAGAAACAAAGAAAGAAACAAAGAAAGAAAGCAAAAAGGAGTGAAATAAAGAAAGATGGAATGAATGGAAAAGGGAAGGAAAGAAAGAGCAGAAAAGAAAGGAGAAAAGAAAGAAAGAGGGAGTAATAGAAGGAATGATAGAAAGAAAGAGAGAAAGGGAAAGAAAGAGGGAAGGAATGAAAGAGAAAGAAACAAAGAAAGAAGGAATGAAAGAAAGAAAGAAAGCAAAAAGGAGTGAAATAAAGAAAGAAGGAATGAATGGAAAAGGGAAGGAAAGAAAGAGCAGAAAAGAAAGAAATAATAATAATAAT
>NW_023260064.1:36925-69245 GCF_009762535.1 Notolabrus celidotus
GAACGCCGGCGCCGTGTTTTTGTTTCGTATTGACAGGAAATCTCTGAGAGGCTTTTTGTCCCCCCGTGTTGATCCTCTCAGCTCTGACAGCCACCTCCCTTTGTCTTGTCTGACAGGTTAAATCCTCGCGTCCCGCCCCGGGAAGCTTGTAAATTTGTCTGGTACAAACGTCTTAGTTATGAAAGAAATATTATTTAAGAGGAGGAAGAGGAGGAAGAGGAGGAAGAGGGCCTTAAAAGGACGGCTATTTCACAGATCCTCTTTCTGTTCCCTGTCGTCCTCACCCATAGGAAAATACATTTAGAGAGGAGATCTCAAAAGTGTTTCATTTCTGTCTCCTAGACAACAATGAGATCTGTTTGAAAGCAAAATGAGACTATAGCTTATGTCTCCTGTTTCTCATTCTTGCCTCCAGAAAAAAAAGTTGTAAAAAGTCTCAGCTTAGTCTTGATTTTGGCTCCAGCTTTGAACAGGAACACACACACACACACACACACACACACACACACACACACACACACACAGGACAGAGTCATCCATTTTCTCGTATCGCTGGCACTGTGGCGGCGTCTTCCAGCCAAGCTCTGTATCGAGACTAACCGGTCCAAAATAGAAGACGAGGCTCCAACAAAGACTTTTTAAAGTGAGGGGAACGTCTGAGCAAGGATTTTTGGTAATGAAAAGACTCCACGGAGCTCCAGACTTTAAAAATAACTCAGTAAAATTAGAAAACGGCTCCAAAGCAGCTCCTGAAATCGAGTCAAAACTGCACCAGAGGCCAATTCAGGGACGACACTTTCATACTGTGTTACGTAACGTTCAGTCGTCCCAAACTTAGTGTGTCCTTAAAAAGCTCATTTTCATTTTTCCTCCAAACTCTGTATAACTGTATAATCCAAACTCCACTGTAGTGGCTCACAGGAAGTACTTCTCTCTTGCAGGTGTGCAGGAAACACACGCCTGTTAGTTAATTCAAAATTACGTTTGGGTGAAAAGATCCTTCTGTTCCCATAGGAAAACACATTTAGAGAGGAGATCTCAAGAGAGTTTCATTTCTGTCTCCTAGACAACAATGAGATCTGTTTGAAAGCAAAATGAGACTATAGCTTATCCCCAGAGGAAAATTTTACTGCTCAAGACTTTCTCTTCTAAGTCTCTGGAGACAAAATTGAGATTCTCACTTCAGCCTCATTCAAGTTTCAAATTGTTCTCATTAGTTTCTCCTAAAATTCACTAGGAGAAATAGTTGAGACCATGACATGAGTCTTATTTGAGACTTAAATGAGAGATCTCATTAATGGATCATTTTCTTCTTTTTTTAAAAAATATTTTTTTGGCCTTTTTGCCTTTATTTGACAGGACAGCTGAAGAGAGACAGGAAATGTGGGGAGTAGTGAGCGGGGGAAGACATGCAGGAAATGGTCGACCGGCCAGGAATCGAACTGGCGACCCCTGCGATGAGGACTGTACCCTCTGTATGTGGGACGCTTAGACCGCTAGGCCACCAGTGCCCAAAAGAGTCCACCCCTTTAATTGTAATAATCTGGATAAATCTGGTCAGCCCTTTTGCGGCCCATATTTTAAATAAATGGTCGCTCATACCTGTTGTATGAAATCTCTATCTTTTGTAATTTCTCTCAAATCCACTAAATCTTTGTGAAGTGGTTTTGTTCCAAACAGACTTGTAAAGGAAGGACCAGACTGTGAAGTCAAAGAAGAGATCATTTCACATCTAAATATCTGATCTTGAAGTGGTTCAAATGTTTTAATGAGAATTGTAACTTTGTGGACAAGTACATTGAAATGTTAATTTTGCAGGGCACTATAAATGTTGATGAAAAGATGAGCTCAGGCTCTTTCTTTGCTCCATCTGAGCTCAACTTGAGACCCAAAAACTGAGTCTGACAAAAACAAATGGATGAGGTTAGATTGAGACAATTGAGAGAGCTCCCTGATTTCTCCACCTGAGCTCAAAAGGAGTCACAACACTTGAGAAATACCTGAGAATCATTTCAGATTCTGACCAGATCTCCTTTTGAACTGAAAGGGAGACTAAGCTGAGACTTTTTACAACTTTTTTTTTCTGGAGGCAAGAATGAGAAACAGGAGACATAAGCTATAGTCTCATTTTGCTTTCAAACAGATCTCATTGTTGTCTAGGAGACAGAAATGAAACACTTTTGAGATCTCCTCTCTAAATTTATTTTCCTATGGGTATAGCTTATGTCTCCTGTTCCTCATTCTTGCCTCCAGAAAAAAAAAGTTGTAAAAAGTCTCAGCTTAGTCTCCCTTTCAGTTCAAAAGGAGATCTGGTCAGAATCTGAAATGATTCTCAGGTATTTCTCAAGTGTTGTGACTCCTTTTGAGCTCAGGTGGAGAAATCAGGGAGCTCTCTCAATTGTCTCAATCTAACCTCATCCATTTGTTTTTGTCAGACTCAGTTTTTGGGTCTCAAGTTGAGCTCAGATGGAGCAAAGAAAGAGCCTGAGCTCATCTTTTCATCAACATTTATAGTGCCCTGCAAAATTAACATTTCAATGGAATTGTCCACAAAGTTATAATTCTCATTAAAACATTTGAACCACTTCAAGATCAGATATTTAGATGTGAAATGATCTCTTCTTTGACTTCACAGTCTGGTCCTTCCTTTACAAGTCTGTTTGGAACAAAACCACTTCACAAAGATTTAGTGGATTTGAGAGAAATTACAAAAGATAGAGATTTCATACAACAGGTATGACCGACCATTTATTTAAAATATGGGCCGCAAAAGGGCCGACCAGATTTATCCAGATTGTTACAATTAAAGGGGTGGACTCTTTTGGGCATTGGTGGCCTAGCGGTCTAAGCGCCCCACATACAGAGGCTACAGTCCTCGTCACAGGGGTCGCCGGTTTGATTCCTGGCCGGTCGACCATTTCCTGCATGTCTTCCCCCGCTCACTACTCCCCACATTTCCTGTCTCTCTTCAGCTGTCCTGTCAAATAAAGGCAAAAACCCCAAAAATATATTTTTTAAAAAAAGAAGAAAATGAGCCATTAATGAGATCTCTCATTTAAGTCTTAAATCAGACTCATGTCATGGTCTCAACTATTTCTCCTAGTGAATTTTAGGAGAAACTAATGAGAACAATTTGAAACTTGAATGAGGCTGAAGTGAGAATCTCAGTTTGGTCTCCAGAGACTTAGAAGAGAAAGCCTTGAGCAGTAAAATCTTCCCGTGGGGCACGCCTCTCTCCTCTCCTGTCTCATTTATCTCTCCCTCACCTTCTTCCTCTTCAGTCTTCACCCCTCATCGCCTCTCATTTTGTGCCCTCTCCTTCACCCCCTGTTCTGTCTGTCTTCATCTCTCCTACTTATTTCCTTATTTCTCTCAACATTACTTTCTCCTTCCCCTTCTCCTTCGGCCCTTCTCTCCTCTCGCTCTTTAATGGGTCAAATCATATCAGAGAATATAACTGCACACCGTTCCTCTCCTCCGTGTTGAAGCCGCTGCTTCCGTGAAAGAGTGAACGTGCCTCTCTCAGATGAACCCCCCCCCCCCTCCACATGTTCCTCCCACTGCTGTCTCTGCTAATGTGATTATGATTTAACTGAATTAAAGCGTTAGTGAAATGAAGTTTGTGTCATCCTGTGCCGTGATCTTCAGGTCGGATTATTGAGTCTAATGAGGTTATAAAAGGCTTACTCCACTTTTATAACCCTTTGGATGAGATTTAGAATCATCAGATGTTTGCAGAGCATCAAATCTACTCATGCAGCAGAAAACACGTCCCTCCGCTTCATGATGTATATTACATGAACGTTAGAACATGGAGAGCGGCATGCAGCATTTAACAGCTGACTGCTGCGCCGTGCAGCTGCAGCTCACTGTGCTGAGCATCAGGTGAACCCTCTTTACTTTCATTAAAGCTCCTGTAA
The DNA here is from genome assembly GCF_009762535.1 of Notolabrus celidotus. Classification (NCBI taxonomy): domain Eukaryota; kingdom Metazoa; phylum Chordata; class Actinopteri; order Labriformes; family Labridae; genus Notolabrus; species Notolabrus celidotus. The sequence goes on from NW_023260064.1 coordinate 40,846, forward strand.
GGAACTTCTAGTGTATGCTCATTTTGTCATACTTATATTACATGAACGATAGAACATGCAGAGCGGCATGCAGCATTTAACAGCTGACTACTGCGCCATGCAGCTGCAGCTCACTGTGCTGAGCATCAGGTGAACCCTCCTTACTTTCATTAAAGCTGGGGTTGGTGTTCAGATTTAGATCCACTTTTTGTTATACTGGTTAAAATGATCTTAATGTCAATACATAATGGGCCTGATCTACTAAAGGTTTGCGTGTATAAAAACACGTGCAAACTTGATAGCGCGCGCAAAGCTGACGTACTAACCGGGAGCACCGAGGATTGCGTCTGTCAAATGAGCAAAATAGCACTCGCAAAACATTTAGCGTGTTTGCCTTCATGAATATGCAGAATACATGTAGATCATGAGAACGCGCAAAATACTGGGAGGAGGAGATGCAAATGTAATCATTTAGCACACGCAATGTGATCTATCAAACCTGAAGCAGATAGCGGGCGGTGTTTCTGCGTCTATATTTAGCACGTTTGAAAGGCAGGTGCAAACTGGCACAGCGTTACGCACACATGGCTGCGGTCACTGTAAAGCTCATCATAACATCGCTTTACAACATGCCCACAAAAGCTGGGCTTACAAGCATTACTACATGTTTTAGTCAATCAAACCAAGAGAACAAAATAATAATAATAAAACAACACAAATTCAAAGCAGTTCAGCACCACGGATAGCGACCGCATCATTCTGACACCCACTTTAACTTTTTCATATAATGAGAGCACAGCAGGTCACTGTATCAACAGATATAAAGGTTAGTCAAATTGTCACAGCGGCCCACATCTTCACATACAAACACAAAATCAACATGAAGTACTCGGCCTACTCACCACTGTCTGGACGAGCCTTAAGCTCCGCGGACTTGTCCACGATGCACTGTATGTCCATTTTCTTTGATCTGTCATTCTCAATAGATAACATGACATGTCCACTCAGTCTCTCCTGTCCCATCGTGCTCATCAAGGGGTTCTTAGTTAGTTTTAAAGGTGACATATCATGCAAAATTGACTTTTTAATGGTTCTCTACCTGAAATATGTGTCCCTGTCTACAAACCCCCTGAGAATGAAAAGAATCAATTCTGCCCCTGTTCTGATTTCTCCACCTTTCTGTAAATGTGTGTGAAACCAGCCGTTTCAGACTTCAGTGTTTTTGTTACGTAACAACAATATCCGGTCTGTAACAGGAAGTCAGAGCTCGGAGCTTGTTCAGCCCATAGACTGTATAAAATACAACTCAACCCCTCCTCTGTTTTCATTACGTGCACAAATGTGTGCTAACAAGGAGCTTAGGAGGGAGGCATTCTAGTTGTAGGCTGTCTTAATAAACACAAAGGTCGGTTTGACTCCCCGCGTCTGCAGATTTGAAGATCTAGATGATTTTTATTTATCATGGATAAGTGCTAGCGCTAGTTAGCATAGCCACATAGCTACATGTCGTAGCTGTAGCTGTGTACCAAGACACACGTCTACATACTGATAAATAAAACAACAAGAAACACTAAATCTGTGACCAATGGTTCAGAAAGATCCTGCTACAGGCGCCTCTCCGTCAGGATCAGATTCAGAGGGTTGAAGTAACGCGATCTCTGAGCAGCCGTGTATATTCAGCCAACATGTAAACATTAGATCAACGTGCTGGACAGCCGAGGCACATCCACTTCCTGAGGGGGCGTGGTCAGAGAGAAAACAGAGTGTTCTGATGAGGAATGAAGAAGAGGACTTTTCAGGCAGACCAAAATCTGATTTCAAAGTGTTTTTTTGAGCATAAACTTTAAAGACATGTTTTGGGGACCTCTTAGACCAATATATGTTGATGAAAAAAGCGTGATATGAACCCCCTTTAACTTGGAGAATGAGCGCTCACTGAGCTGCGCCAGGCAGCTCTGCGTAACTCCTCATCTCGTGCTTGCAGCAGTGTGTTGGGGTGAATTGACTCAAACATGTTCCCAGTTCCATTTAAGCTGGTGAATCTTTGGGACAGTTGCTGGATGATGATATCAGGTATTGAAAACGTTCACCCGAAAGTTGCTCCCTGGGACAGTGAGGTGACTGTCTTCATCCAAGTGACGCCTAACTTTTCTAGAGCAAGAGTGTCAGACTAAGCCTCATCAAATCGCTCTCTAAACTCCATCAAAACACTGATTGAGTTTTGGAGTAGAGTAGATGTGTTTATTTAATCAGCAGATCTTCTGTTTTTTTCTCACATCATTCACCTTTTCACAGATGGCCTCTCAAATCGTGTTTCTAACGCTGAGATGTCTCTGCTGGAGTTCACCGATGTGTTTATTTCCCTCCTCCACTAAAACCTGCAACTCCATGTCTTCAAACTTCATTTATCTCTTAAGACCACTCTGCTCTCTCAAACTCTACATGGTGACAGCCGATAGCACACGCAAAATCCTCATTAAAGGGCGGTCCGCATCACTTTTGCACTCGTTATCATTTGCGCACGCAGTCTTAGTAGATCACCTGCAACACGCCCAGAAATAACACGTGCAAAATTATTATTTGCACACGCAAATTAGCGCTCGTTATTTGGGATCTTAGTAGATCAGGCCCTTTGTTGTCTAGGAGACAGAAATGAAACCCTCTTGAGATCTCCTCTCTAAATGTGTTTTCCTATGGGAACAGAAGGATCTTTTCACCCAAACGTATTTCTGAATGAACTAACAGGCGTGTATTTCCTGCACACCTGCAAGAGAGAAGTACTTCCTGTGAGCCACTCCAGTGGAGTTTGGATTATACAGTTATACAGAGTTTGGAGGAAAAATGAAAATGAGCTTTTTAAGGACACACTAAGTTTGGGACGACTGAACGTTACGTAACACAGTATGAAAGTGTCGTCCCTGAATTGGCCTCTGGTGCAGTTTTGACTCGATTTCAGGAGCTGCTTTGGAGCCGTTTTCTAATTTCACTGAGTTATTTTTAAAGTCTGGAGCTCAGTGGAGTCTTTTCATTACCAAAAATCCTTGCTCAGACGTTCCCCTCACTTTAAAAAGTCTTTGTTGGAGCCTCGTCTTCTATTTTGGACCGGTTAGTCTCGATACAGAGCTTGGCTGGAAGACGCCGCCACAGTGCCAGCGATACGAGAAAATGGATGACTCTGTCCTGTGTGTGTGTGTGTGTGTGTGTGTGTGTGTGTGTGTGTGTGTGTGTTCCTGTTCAAAGCTGGAGCCAAAATCAAGTTAATCAAGTTTGTTTCATTGCAAACACAAAGAGTTGGAGCACGTTAAAGTGATTTGCTCTCCTGCAGCATGAAGTGAAAGCGTCCCGTCACTGCTGCAGAGAGAGAGAACCAGGAGGACCCCTCAAAGACCGGCTTTGTGTCTCCTTAAATGGATTTCAGGTCCAGCTTGTGAAACTTTGGGGAGTTAATCCGATATCCAGGCGTGTTTTTTTGTTTGGGACTTGCTGTACAGAATGAATGCAACATTAGTCTGATGGGACGACTGTCACTGTGTCAGAAGTTCTGCAGCTTCGGCGGGGTCGTGTCAGCACCATCTCAGAGTCGGGACTGACAGCAGAAAGACGGGGGCTCCACTGAAGCTGTCACCACATGTGTGTGGCCTGAAATACCCTCACAAGCTGCTGAATGGCAGGGAAACTTTGTGCACATATTGGACCACACATTGATGACTCTGAGATTTCAGTAAAAAAAACTGTAAACGGATTGGTTGAGGCAAATTTCTGCAAACATTCATGCCTACTTCAGGAGGATTTGTAATCATTTTGGGCTTCCTCTGGGTGTTCCTCTACCACAAGATGAACGCGTGTGTTTGCCCTGTCCTATAAATGATTAATTAAATGAACAGGATCAGATACAGTGCAGTGAAGAGGTGTAATCAGAGTGGATGTGCCAGTTTAAAAAGATGTGTTTTCAGACAGAATTTCAAGCAGAAGTGCTGAAACACCTTAAAGGTGACATATCATGCAAAATGGACTTTTTAATGGTTCTCTACCTGAAATATGTGTCCCTGTCTACAAACCCCCCGGGAATGAGAAGAATCCATTCTGCCCCTGTTCTGATTTCTCCACCTTTCTGTAAATGTGTGCTGAAACCAGCCGTTTCAGACTTCAGTGTTTTTGTTACGTCACAACAATATCCGGTCTGTAACAGGAAGTCAGAGCTCGGAGCTTGTTCAGCCCATAGACTGTATAAAATACAACTCAACCCCTCCTCCGTTTTTCATTCCCTGCACACATGTGTGCTAACAAGGAGCTTAGGAGGGAGGCATGCTAGTTGTAGGCTGTCTTAATAAACACAAAGGTCGCTTTGACTCCCCACGTCTGCAGATTTGAAGATCTAGTGGATGATTTTTATTTAACATGGATAAGTGCTAGCGCTAGTTAGCATAGCTACATAGCTACATGTTCATAGCTGTAGCTGTAGCTGTGTACCAAGACACACGACGACATACTGACAAATAAAACAACAAGAAACACTAAATCTGTGACCAATCCTTCAGAAAGGTCCTGCTGCCTTTCTGGCAGAGGTCGGTTTGACTCCCCACGTCTGCAGATTTGAAGATAGTGGATGATTTTTATTTATCATGGATAAGTGCTAGCGCTAGTTAGCATAGCCACATAGCTACATGTAGGTAGCTGTGTACCAAGACACACGTCGACATGCCGACAAATAAAACAACAAGAAACACTAAATCTGTGACCAATCCTTCAGAAAGGTCCTGCTGCAGGCGCCTCTCCGTCAGGATCAGATTCTGGATCAGATTCAGAGGGTTGAAGTAACGCGGGTCTGTGAGCAGCCGTGTATATTCAGCCAACATGTAAACATTAGATCAACGTGCTGGAGAGCCGAGGCCACACCCACTTCCTGAGGGGGCGTGGTCAGAGAGAAAACAGAGTGTTCTGAGGAGGGCTGAAGAAGAGGGTTTTTCAGGCAGACCAGAATCTGATTTCAAAGTGTTTTTTTGAGCATAAACTTTAAAGGCATGTTTTGGGGACCTCTTAGACCAATATATGTTGATGATAAAAGCGTGATATGTCACCTTTAAATTTAATCTCAGTTCATTCAGGTCTTAGTCAGGTCCGTCAATGCAAAGAAAACCAATTCAAAACCTCAACCAAACCACCTTGTACTTGAGTTTTAATGGTTGTCAAAGACTGCAAAGGAGGCGTTCACGTAGTCCTCATGAAGTCTAATTGAACTTTGCCATCTTGGCTTTTTGGAGACAGAAGTGACTAAAACTGCAGTTCCTTAAATGGCCACTTGAGGCTGGATCTTTAAGTGAGTCAGTCCCAAGCGGCAACCTCCGGTCTTAGAATTTGAAGCCCATGCAGAAGTGCTAAAAACTGCACGTCCTTGAGCGTCCACTAGAGGCTGGCTGCAGAAACACAGGAAACCACATACACACCCATTCAAAGAAGACGATCTTTACAGCAGAAATAAACATGTTTACAGCCTGGTTCAAAAAACAGTTTAGGTCTGAAGAGCTCATTTCTCCATTGACACTTTTTTATAGCTCTTTATTTTTGAAGATATTAAACTGACGAGTTTTGCCCAAATAAGGGCGTGGCTGACTTGATTGACAGGCGGGAGCACTGTAGCTGTTAGCAAGGAGGCTAAAGGCCCGCCTCTTTACCTCACACTAGCTCCACAGAAGTTTGGTTGAGTTTCCAATATGGCTGCCGCCGACGATCGGCTTCAAAAGATCAGAATCTTGAAATCGATGCCAGTTTGGACCGGGAGCCAGTGAAGCTGCTGTAGGACGGGAGTGATAGGATTAATAGACGGGGTTCTGGTGCAGTTGAAGTTTATTGATGGATTTGAGGAGGAGACCAAAGCGGAGGGAATTGCAATAATCAATGCAGAATGTAACCAGGGTGTGAACAAAGATGGCGGCACCATTTGGTGTGAGGGGCGGACAGAGGCGAGTAATGCAACTCTGGAATTATGCTGATGTGAGGCCTTTAAGGAGAACCTCGGTTTCTCACTGTGGACGCTGATGTTTAGCATATTGCTAGCTCCCAACTTAACGACAAATCTAAAGGAGTTTAAGATCCAGATGATCCTTCAGTGTCCTCACAGTTTGGTGGATTCATGGTAGACTCACTGAAAGATTTGTCCTCCTTCAAGAGTTAAGCCGACCTTCTCACATGACTTTAGAGGTTAAACGTGCAAAAGCTAACTTACAATCACAGAAACTCACTTGCTGATGTCATATTTGTTCATATTTCCGTTTTATTTTGAGGTTGAATCCATAAAAACATGAAGTTTGCACAAAGATTACCTTTAATTTGGTGCAAAGAATCATGGTGCCCTGAGGATGAGTCTCACTGCCTCCATCAGGTCATGTTTCTTCACTCGGCATGTTAGCATCCTCACTTATTGTGCAGTTTATTGAAGCAGAAGTGTGCAGTGTGCGATATAAAAGCCATAACGTCCACATTAGGACTCAAACAGCTTCACTTCGTACCGGTTTAATGCTCCCTGCGTCCGTGTGTGGAAGCTTCGGAGGTTCAAACTCAGTGCAGCAGGTTAAAAGGTCGTTAATGAACCCCAGGATGAATGTAGATTTTTATTTTGACAGAAATGCCTAATCAATACGAAGGTTTAACCAGAGTATTGGCAGCTGCAGACCCGATCAATAACTCTCCCACAGGTCACCGTGAGAGTCCATTTAGCCTGAGTGGAGACGAAAGAAAACATCCACTCCAATCTGCAGGGGGAACAGTCAGCGACAGGGAGGAGGAAAAATGAGCGAGGGAAGGAGATCCATACGAGAGGACACGAAACACACAAACACTGACTCAGAGCAGAGACTTTAAACACACAGGCTGTGTTTTTAAGATGATCAATCAGTCCATATCTTGGATTTATTTAGTCCCAAATCACAACAACAGTTCTATCAGGACATCAAGAGGCAAGAGGATCGTCCTCTAACAGGCAGAAACCTCGAACACAACCAGACTCACTGATGAGCTTGCATCGCTCTTAAAGTAAAACTCCACCAGATCTGTCTCTGGTTCGTCTCTGATCCGTCTCAGCACCAGATCTGATCGGTCTCTATTCTAGTCAATGTGTTAACTTCCACTGGATCTGCTCCGTTGCGTTCTGGCAGCGTCTCTGATCCGGCAGGATCAACAGAGCAGATGGACAAACTGTCATGATGAGCGGAGCCAGGCCTGGAGTCAACAGGTCAGAGGTTTTCAGAGGACCAGAAAGACAACATGGATGAGGAGAGGAGGAGGAGGAGGATCCTTGATTCTGGGATTACCAAGGGGAAACCTGGGTCACATGACTCCAGCTGTCCGGAGGTCCTGAAAATTCAGCCGGTGGGTGTTGACGGACGAGAGAGCACGGAGCTGGACCGGACACGGGTCTGGTGGAAGTCTGACGTAAGATATAAGTCCTCAGTTCTGACAGAAGTCTGCAAAGTCTGATGATTTTAGATTCTATCTTGCCAGATATTCCTGCAGAGCGAGAGAGGGATTTCACTTCCAGCAATCTGCTTCTACATGCTGAAGATGGAGGCAGACACAACACAGCCATGGTCCCAATAGTCAACAGGTCAGAGGTTTTCAGAGGACCAGAAAGACAACATGAATGAGGAGAGGAGAATCCTTGATTCAGTGATTACCAAGGGAAAACTTCAGTCCTGGAGTTGTACCGCAGCGGATCGGACACAGCTCTGATGGAAGTCCCATGATAGACTCTGACCTTTGTGTCTTGAAATCAGAAATCCTCCCGAGCCAAAGGCAGGAACACAAAACCGTTGAGATACATGAGAACAGAGACCTTTAGCCCGGGTATCTTTTGGTTATCTGGCTTCACTGACTCTGATTTACCCCTTTTCGTCCGAGGCAGTTTCAGGGCCGGTTCGGATCCAGCGCTCAATTGAGAACCGGTTTTTCGTGTTTTGGCTGGGAGTGAACCGGCTCCAGACCAGTGTTGCCAACTCCTCAGTGAGGAAAGTAGCTATTAGCTGTCCTAAAAGTTAATAGAAGTCGCTAAATGACGTCATTGTCTAATTTGCATAATCTGAATTGTAATGGACGCTGTCAGAGACGTCGAGGGAGAGACATAAAGAGGTTAAAAACACCCTGAATATGTTTATAACTACACTTAGGAGCCTAAAAAAGTCAAATTAAAACATTAAATTTTTCAACAATAACATTTTCAAGATATTTATTTTACACAATCTACATTAACTATCTAAATGGATCAGCCAGCGGTGTCTTCATACTTGCGCATTTCATTTGCAGTCTGGACTGTGCCGTATGTGAGTGCTTTGGGACGGGGGAGGGGGCCACTGCAGCACCCGCTGCTCCTTTATGTGATGGAATTCAGCAACAAACTGGACACCGGACACAGAAGACTCAGGAGACTCTGACGGCTTACGTTGAAATAGTTCATGTAGAACTTGGCCAAGGAGAAATAACATAACAGTACACAGGCAGGAGAGTGCAGTGCAATGCCAAGTCAGTTCTGACAGACAAAACCCTTGGCATGGTATTTATTCCCTCTGAAGACGACACTAAAGTTAGATAACCATGTTTGGACAATAGGAACACAACAAGTGGGAAGAAGACCTGTGCTCTAGTTCTGGAGACAGTAAGTCGGCCATAACACACAGATAAAGACAGGAGCAGGGGGAGAGACCTTGACTACTACCCTGACACTATCTCGCCCGTAACAGATGACATAGGAAACAAGTTACTCTAAACATGACATTTAGACTGAAAGAATACAATAGTTAAACATTCTTATATACATATATATAAGACTATGAAAATTCCACGACACTTTAGGACGATACATGCTTTCATTTCAGAGTCGCCAAAAGTCTCCAATAACACCAGAGAAAGTCACGAGATTTGTCGCTAATCACTTTTTTGAAAAAGAGTCGCTAGAGGGGTCTGAAAACTCGCTAAAAATAGCAACAAAGTTGCTAAGTTGGCAACACTGCTCCTGGCCGGGAACAACGGTTCCAGAGCGGCGCCAACTCTTTGCTGGTCTAGAACCGCGAACCGCTTACGTCAGGGGCGAGGGGCGAGGTTGCCGTGATCAAAAACACAAACCAAACGTGTTTCCTCCATCGTCCTGCAGCGAACAAATTAAAGAGACTAATGGATTCCAAGAGGTCTAGACCACTCTATGTCAAATTATGAACAGAGACCCAACACCAAGACAGGATCAGACTCAGTCTGACCCCACCTTAATCCACCATGAGCATTGCACCTCACAGTATTTAGCTAGTTACAGTGAAGAGGACAAACTTCCTTTAACAGGCAGAAACCTCCAGCAGGACCAGACTCATGTTAGACAGCCATCATGCCTCGACCGAGTTGGGTCATGAAAGAGGGATAGAGGGGAGTAAGAGAGAGAAGTGATAGTGATGAGATGAGTCGTAGAAGCTGTTGCCGTTGGAGTCATACTTCCCGTACAGCTGGAGTCCAGATCGTAGCAGGAGGACGTCTACGGCAGCTCAGAGAACTCTACGAGACAAGGGAGCTCAGGGACTCCAGAAAGGTCTATGGTTAGTAACTTTAATGGGACAGGAAGAGTTAAAGTGAGAGACAGGCAGAGAGAGGAGAGAGAGGGAAAGACAGGATCCCAGTGTGTCAGTCTAGCCTATAGCAGCATAACTAAGACCTGGTCCAAGCCTGATCCAGCTCTAACTATAAGCTTTATCAAAAAGGAAAGTTTGAAGTCTACTCTTAAAAGTAGAGAGGGTGTCTGCCTCCCGGACCCTGACTGGTAGATGATTCCAAAGGAGAGGGGCCTGATAACTGAAAGCTCTACCTCCCATACTACTTTTAGAGACTTTAGGTACAACTAGCAAGCCTGCATGTTGGGAGCGTAGAGTTCTAGAGGGGTAATAGGGCACTATGAGCTCTTTAAGATACGAGGGTGCCTGATTTTTGAGGGCTTTGTAGGTTAAAAGAAGGATTTTAAATTCTATTCTAGATCGTTGTTGTTGTTGTTGTGAGGGAAAGCTCACGCTAGCTCTTCTGGGAAAAGCGGTCACGTAAATCTGACGTCATGACGAGCCTCTTGCACGGGCTCGAGCGGGCGGGGAAAAAACCAGCTCCAAACCAGAGCGAGCACCAGCCCAGAAATACAACCCGGTTCACGTTGATCCAAAAGAGGTCATTGTAAACCTCTGTCTCCTCTCAACCCGATGAGTCGCTCACATGCAGATCTCAGAGCTCTGTGTTGGGACGTCTCCTGATCCAGGCTGTGACTCCGTCTCCTCTGAACGACTCTCTGTGTTTGGTCCAGGAGCTCCCAGGTGGTTAAAAATAGCGCTCAGCTGAACCCTTCATTTTGAGAAAGGTTTAAAAAATGCTTATCTACCAATAAAGTAATTAGCTTTGACTCTGTCTCCCGGCCCACCACGCCGGTTCTGGTGCCAAGAGGTTTCTCAAAGCAGCTTCTCTCTCCTCTAAGTCATCGCTCGTCATCGCCGCCCGCACCTCCACAGGAAAAAAGTCACTCTTCAAATAAATGCAGCTCTTACAAGGCCTCACAGGATCCTCGCTCTCCTTCATTCTGCTCAGAGTTTCTCCCTTTCTGTAATAAATGAGCAGATCGTGACCGAGCGGTTTCCTCTTATCCTCTTTGTTTCATTTAACCATTTATTCATCCAGAGTGTGAGAGTCTGGATCTGATGGAGGAAGGGGATTTAAGGAGGCAGGGACTTGTTGCTCAGAGGAGAGGAAGATGATAAAGTTGTCTGCAGAGGTAGAAGATGGAGGGAGCGGGGGAAAGCAAGCAGGAGGTCTCAGCTGTGCCTTTAAAGTGTTCAGTGTCTCATCCAAAGACTCAGTGTGAATTTAGGCCAAGCTTAAATCAAGAGCAACAAGAGGTGGAGACGTTCTTCTTTCTCTTCTGTGCTCTGCTCATGGTGGATTAAGATGAGATCAGACTGAGTCCTGTCTGTAAGATGGGACTGGATCTGATCCGGTCTTGATGTTGGGGCTTTGTTAATAATAGAACATAGAGTACGGTCTAGACCTGCTCTGTTTGGAAAGAGTCTGAGGAGAACACTTGTTGGGATTTGCTGCTATATAAACAAAGATTGATTTATCTGGTTCCTAATATCTGCACGCATCATGTGACACGGACTCTGAAACTCTCCAGTGTGCAGGAGGTTGATGCATCTGCAGGACTGTTTAAGGGGACATATCACGCTTTTTTCATCAACATATATTGGTCTAAGAGGTCCCCAAAACATGTCTTTAAAGTTTATGCTCAAAAAAACACTTTGAAATCAGATTTTGGTCTGCCTGAAAAACCCTCTTCTTCAGTCCTCCTCAGAACACTCTGTTTTCTCTCTGACCACGCCCCCTCAGGAAGTGGATGTGCCTCGGCTCTCCAGCACGTTGATCTAATGTTTACATGTTGGCTGAATATACACGGCTGCTCAGAGATCGCGTTACTTCAACCCTCTGAATCTGATCCTGATGGAGGCGCCTGTAGCAGGACCTTTCTGAAGGATTGGTCCCAGATTTAGTGTTTCTTGTTGTTTTATTTATCAGTATGTAGACGTGTGTCTTGGTACACAGCTACCAACATGTAGCTATGTGGCTATGCTAACTAGCGCTAGCACTTATTCATGACAAATAAAAATCATCCACTAGATCTTCAAATCTGCAGATGTGGGGAGTAAAACCGACCTTTGTGTTTATTAAGACAGCCTACAACTAGCATGCCTCCCTCCTAAGCTCCTTGTTAGCACACATGTGTGCAGGGAATGAAAAACGGAGGAGGGGTTGAGTTGTATTTTATACAGTCTATGGGCTGAACAAGCTCCGAGCTCTGACTTCCTGTTACAGACCGGATATTGTTGTGAGGTAACAAAAACACTGAAGTCTGAAACGGCTGGTTTCAGCACACATTTACAGAAAGGTGGAGAAATCAGAACAGGGGCAGAATGGATTCTTTTCATTCTCGGGGGGTTTGTAGACAGGGACACAGATTTCAGGTAGAGAACCATTAAAAAGTCCATTTTGCATGATATGTCACCTTTAAGGTGTTTCTATAAGTTCTGCAACGAATGTGAGATATTTCACTCAGACAGATCAAATAAGTGTGGGAATCTGTGTCTCTTGTTTTAGTCTCAGAGCAGATGCTATCAGACTCCACGTGCCTGAAGTCAGTGACTCAGGTGTGAGTCATGGGTTGATCGATGCAAATGTCACTGATAGCTGAAGTCGTCTAGACGCCTCATAAATCAGGACGTGTTAATGATCAGGAGAGCCAAAGGTTCATTGAGACTTTTGTCTCTGCAGTCTTTGAAACAGCTGGTTAAAGCTGGCTGAATGCATGTTCCTAATTTAACTACAATCTGATCCAGAGCTGCTGAACACTTCCTGAAAGATTGGGGATGCACTGCATGGGTGAGCGCAAACAGTCAACATATTCACTCATTTATCAAGAGATGTTCTGGGTCAGTTTTGCAAGAAGTTGGAATGAGGTTGTTGTGACTGCATGTCTACTAAATAAATCCAGGTCCTCGCAGTTATATCGGAGCTTGTGCTCATCGGCTAACTTCTTTATTGCTTCTCCTAAGCACCATGCATTTACGTCTTAGCGTCAGGCTACATACATGTACAGTCATGGCCAAAAGTTTTGAGATATAAAATATTACATTTTCACAAAGTCTGCTGCTTCAGAGTTTTTAGGTGTTTTTGTCAGATGTTTCTATGGTATAATGAAATACAATTAGAAGCATTTCATAAGTATCAAAAGCTTTTATTGAGAATTACACAGAATTCATGCAATAAGTCAATATTTGCAGTGTTGACCCTTCTTTTTCAAGACCTCTGCAATTCTCCCTGGCATGCTGTCAATCAACTTCTGGACCAAATCCTGACTGATGGCAGTCCATTCTTGCATAATCAATGCTTTGTGGGTTTTTGATTGTCCACCCGCCTCTTGAGGATTGACCACAAGTCCTCAATGGGATTAAGATCTGGGGAGTTTCCTAAACAAGGGCCCAAAATCTTAATGTTTTGTTCCCCGAGCCATTTTGTTATGACTTTTGCTTTATGGCAAGGTGCTCCATCATGCTGGAAAAGGCATTCTTCATCACCAAACTGCCCTTGGATGGTTGGGAGAAGTTGCTCTCGGAGGACGTTCTGGTACCATTCTTTATTCATGGCTGTGTTTTTAGGCAAGATTGTGAGAGAGCCCACTCCCTTGACCGAAAAGCAACCCCACACATGAATGGTCTCAGGATACTTCACTGTTGGCAAGAGACAGGACTGATGGTAGCGCTCACCTCGTCTTCTCCGAACAAGCCTTCCTCCATGATGCCCCAAACAATCGGAAAGGGGATTGATCAGAGAAAATGACTTTACCCCAGTCCTCAGCAGTCCAGTCCCTGTACCTTCTGCAGAATATCAGTCTGTCCCTGATGTTTTTACTGGAGAGAAGTGGCTTCTTTGCTGCCCTCCTTGACACCAGGCCTTCCTCCAGAAGTCTTGGCCTCACTGTGCGTGCAGATGCACTCACACCTGCCTGCTGCCATTCCTGAGCAAGCTCTGCACTGGTGGTGGCCCGATCCCGCAGCTGTAACACCTTCAGGAGACGGTCCTGGCGCTTGCTGGACTTTCTTGGGCGCCCTGGAGCCTGTTTGGCAACAATTGAACCTCTCTCCTTGAAGTTCTTGATAATTGGATAGACGGTTGACTGAGGTGCAATCTTACTCGCTGCTATAAACTTCCCTGTTAGGCCCTTTTTGTGCAATGCAATGATGGCTGCACGTGTTTCCTTGCAGGTAACCATGGCTAACAGATGAGGAACAATGGTGTCATGCACCAACTTCCTTTTAAAGTGTCCAGTCACTCAATCATGACAGATTGATCGCCAGCCTTGTCCTCATCAACACCCACACCTGTGTTAATGTGTATGACACCTGTGTGTCATTGAAATGATGTTAGCTGGTCCTTTTGTGGCAGGGCTGAAATGCAGTGGAAATGTGTTTTTGGTGATAAAGTTCATTTTCAAGGCAAAGAGGGACTTTGCTATGAATTGTAGTTGAGCTGATCACTCCTCATAACATTCTGGAGTATATGCAAATTACCATTATAAAAACTGAAACAGCAGACTTTGTGAAAATTAATAGTTGTGTCATTCTCAAAACCTTTGGCCATGACTGTATACAACCCTTCTGTCTTCGTTGCAATACATTTCAAAATAAAGGTTGTATGTATCACCAAACATTACAGAGGTGATGTGAGATCTTGCAAGAAATGTGGGGGAACTTCACAGTGAGTGGGCGGGGTGACATTTATATCATGAAGGAGGGAAGCTTCAGTAAAAGCTGTCATTATACTGTAAACGTAGGTCTCTGCTGCTGCTTCGTCAGCACTTTGGCTTTCATTCGATGTCATGCTCCACCTCCTGAGACTCCTCATACGCCAACACCACCTCCCTCATCTGACAGGGAAGACTTCACGATGTGAGGGACGAGTGTGAACAGTCACCTTTGCAAATTTCAGATGCAGAGCTCCTGAAAACCTGTAGATATTTTCAGGAGTGCATGAGTGAAAGAGGCGACGGGTTTATCCAATCCACTTTATTTATACAGCACATTTAAAAAAAACAATCAAGTGCTGCACAGTGAGGTAAAATAAGTTAAAACCAGGGGTGCAGCTCGCTCGGCTGGAAGTGGAGCTTCCACCAAAGTGTCTGCCCCCTGGTGGCTGGCTGCAGTATAGGTCAAAAACTCCGTCTCCTCCATTCATTTGAATGGGAGAGCAGTCCAACTTTAAAACATAAATACACATGGTACGAATGTTTCTCCCCTCCGTATGCTGTGGTGATATGTAGTTAGTATTTGACTGTTTTGTGTTCAAGGACTCTTTTTTCTGAACAGTTTCTTCTTCGTTAGTTATTAGAGGTTAAAAAACAGGGTTTTACTTCCTGTTTACTTTGATTGACAGCCGCCGTAGAGAGAAACTCTGTAGGATCTTGTGACGCTACGCTGTAGGGCGGAGCTCATTACTGTGTCAACACAGAAATTCTGTGGCTTCGCAGACTCTGGCTGCACAATGGCTGCGCCCTGGAGCTGTTTTTTTGGCTTCAGAAACGACAATGGGAAGAGGCGGAGCAACGCTGTCCATTTTTATTTACAGTCTATGGTTAAAACACACAGAGCCCGATCTACTAAAGGTTTGCATGTATAAAAACACGTGCAAACTTGATAGCGCGCGCCAAGCTGACGTACTAACCGGGAGCACCGAGGATTGCGTCTGTCAAATGAGCAAAATAGCACTCGCAAATCATTTAGCGTGTTTGCCTTCATGAATATCAATCAATCAATCAATCAATCAATCAATCTTTATTTGTATAGCGCCAAATCACAACAAACGTTATCTCAAGACGCTTTTACAAACATAGGAGGTCTAGACCACACTATGTCAAATTATGAACAGAGACCCAACACCAAGACAGGGTAAGACTCAGTCTGACCCCACCTTAATCCATCATGAGCATTGCACATCGCAGTATTTAGCTAGTTACAGTGGTGCAGAATACATGTAGATCATCAGAACGTGCAAAATACTGGGAGGAGGAGATGCAAATGTAATCATTTAGCACACGCAATGTGATTTATCAAACCTGAAGCAGATAGCGGGCGGTGTTTCTGCGTCTATATTTAGCACGTTTGAAAGGCAGGTGCAAACTGGCACAGCGTTACGCACACATGGCTGCGGTCACTGTAACGCTCATCATAACATCGCTTTACAACATGCCCATAAAAGCTGGGCTTACAAGCATTACTACATGTTTTAGTCAATCAAACCAAGAGAACAAAATAATAATAAAACAACACAAATTCAAAGCAGTTCAGCACCACGGATAGCGACCGCATCATTCTGACACCCACTTTAACTTTTTCATATAATGAGAGCACAGTAGGTCACTGTATCAACAGATATAAAGGTTAGTCAAATTGGCACAGCGGCCCACATCTTCACATACAAACAAAAAATCAATATGAAGTACTCGGCCTACTCACCACTGTCTGGACGAGCCTTAAGCTCCGCGGACTTGTCCACGATGCACTGTATGTCCATTTTCTTTGATCTGTCATTCTCAATAGATAACATGACATGTCCACTCAGTCTCTCCTGTCCCATCGTGCATGTGTGCAGGGAATGAAAAACGGAGGAGGTGTTGAGTTGTGTTTTATACAGTCTATGGGCTGAACAAGCTCCGAGCTCTGACTTCCTGTTACAGACCGGATATTGTTGTTACGTATGAAAGGTGGAGAAATCAGAACAGGGGCAGAATGGACTTTTTTCATTCTGGGGGGGTTTGTAGACAGGGACACATATTTCAAATTTAAAAAGTCCATTTTGCATGATGTGTCACCTTTAACAGGACTTTATCTGTGTTTTTCAATACTGTTCAATTAAAAGGAGACGTTAAATTGAACAAACAGCCTCTTCATATCTGTTGTGTCTCCATGTCAAAGTTCTTCTCTGTGTTTTGATGATTTAGACAATAAGGCGTAACCCCTCCTCCTTCCCCGTCTGTCCGTCCGTCCGTCCGTCTGTGAGTGTTGGCTGGATAACTCGTCAGAACGGGGAGCAGCTATTTCTGTGTGCTCTGCTTTCATTCTATCTCTCTGCAGGGAGACAAACTAATGAGTCCTGCCTCTCTGATTGCTACATCACAACTTTTGTGCGTCATTTCAGACACTTTCCGTGCTTCCTCACAGCGTGCGCTCCACATCGCACGCTGTGAACTACATTTCCCACAAACACAGATGGAAGTGTTAGAGCTGGGGTGTTTTTATCCCTCCTTTTCAGACGCGCTGCAGAGAGAGCAGACTGCTGATCAAGTTTAATCACACTCAAAGTGAAATCATGAAGTTGTTCCTCACAGATGTTTTTTTCGGCGGGCGAGGTGACGGTGACACGAGGAAGCGGGTGGACAGAAGGAAACTTTTTAATTCCTCTGACACACCGAGCGAGCTGATTTCAGGAACGTGGATCTGACTTAAGACCTCCAACACCTGCAAACTAATAAACAACAACAGCTGGTCTGACAGATGTTGGCCGCACGAACATCTGTCCCCGTTTACTCGTGAACAGTCGTGTGTCAGGGTCATTACCTGTGGCAGGTGTGGACCGCTCCCTGTGGACACATCACATCCACTCTTACAGTCTTTGGAGGCGTTGTCGAAGGGTACCTCTAATGCTGTTATTAGAATGATTCAAAGTCACAGTTTTAAACTTAAAGGTGACATATCATGCAGAATGGACTTTTTAATGGTTCTCTACCTGAAATATGTGTCCCTGTCTACAAACCCCCCGAGAATGAAAAGAATCCATTCTGCCCCTGTTCTGATTTCTCCACCTTTCTGTAAATGTGTGCTGAAACCAGCCGTTTCAGACTTTCGTGTTTTTGTTACGTAACAACAATATCCGGTCTGTAACAGGAAGTCAGAGCTCGGAGCTTGTTCAGCCCATAGACTGTATAAAATACAACTCAACCCCTCCTCTGTTTTTCATTCCCTGCACACATGTGTGCTAACAAGGAGCTTAGGAGGGAGGCATGCTAGTTGTAGGCTGTCTTAATAAATACAAAGGTCGCTTTTACTCCCCACGTCTGCAGATTTGAAGATCTAGTGGATGATTTTTATTTATCATGGATAAGTGCTAGCGCTAGTTAGCATAGCCACATAGCTACATGTTGGTAGCTGTGTACCAAGACACACGTCGACATACTGACAAATAAAACAACAAGAAACACTAAATCTGTGACCAATGGTTCAGAAAGGTCCTGCTGCAGGCGCCTCTCCTTCAGGATCAGATTCAGAGGGTTGAAGTAACGTGATCTCTGAGCAGCCGTGTATATTCAGCCAACATGTAAACATTAAATCAACGTGCTGGACAGCCGAGGCCACATCCACTTCCTGAGGGGGCGTGGTCAGAGAGAAAACAGACTGTTCTGATGAGGACTGAAGAAGAGGGTTTTCAGGCAGACCAACATCTGATTTCAAAGTGTTTTTTTGAGCAATAAACTTTAAAGACATGTTTTGGGGACCTCTTAGACCAATATATATTGATGAAAAAAGCGTGATATGTCCCCTTTAATGAATGGCTGTAAATACGCCTCATACGAACATGCTGTTATTTTTCATTGTGGCTTATAAATGTAAATTTAATTCATATTTCCTGGAGTTGGAGATATAAATATGAACTTTATTAATTCTGATAATAATTCATAAGATAAGAGATAAGATAAGATATTACTTTATTGATCCCCCGGGGAGGAATTCAGTTGTTACAGCAACCCAGACATGAGTACAATCAAGAAAGAAGTTTCAATAAGTACAAAATTCACTAGCAAGGACCACGCCACACAAGGATATAAGTTGAAAATTTAATGAATTAGTTGTGCGTGGTGTGCCCAGCAGAAGGAGACTCAGGATGGGGGTTCCGTCTCAGCGTTATCCTGCCGGAGCTGATCTTGACCCGGGTTGTACCTGGAAGTAGACAGGGCATAGAAGGAGCGAGCACGAGTTGAAGTAGGAGAGGACAAGGAAATAGGTTAAGTGCAGTAGAGTAAGGTGAGGGAGGGTGGGTTGAAGAATCACGGACAAGCAGTTGGAGTAGGCTGGCTACGTTTAAGAAGGCTTGTCAGGTGATTGAGGGTGTGGTTTAGGCGTGGTCCTGCTCCCGAATCTAAGTTAACACCTTGACTTCATTAAGTACAAAATAAGTAAAAATAAAATAGATAAATAAAGCTAGAGTACAATTTAGATATATGCAATGTTACAAATGGAATTTAAATTAAATAGCAGTAATTACAGGCAGTATTAAAGATGTTTTAGTAGTGACAGGTTGACATGGTGTGATTATGGTTGGTAAAGGTTCATGTTGCCTCGATTGCTCGGTCCTGCCGTTTTTCCCTCTATAACATCAAGAGGATCAGACCCTACCTGACAGAACACGCAACACAGCTCCTGGTTCAAGCTCTTGTAATGTAACGCATTGACTACTGCAACTCTCTACTGGCAGGCCTCCCTGCATTCACAGTTAAACCTCTGCAGATGATCCAGAACGCAGCAGCAGCACGTCTGGTCTTCAACCAGCCTAAGACAGCTCATGTCACTCCCCTGCTCATGCAGCTACACTGGCTTCCAGTTGCAGGTCGCATCAGATACAAAACTCTAATCATGACTTACAAAGCAGGAACCAAAACCGCTCCAGTTTACCTGGAACCCCTCATCCAGGTCTACTGCCCTTCTCGCCCGCTAGGCTCAGCCTCTGAAAAGGCGCCTAGTGCTTCCAGCACACAAGGACTCTTCTCTTCTCCATCCATCCATTATCTTGACCGCTTATCCCGTCAGGGGTCACGGGGGGCTGGAGCCTATCCCAGCTGGCTTCAGGCGGAAGGCAGGGTACACCCTGGACAGGTCGCCAACCTATCACAGGGCTAACACAGAGAGACAGACAACCATTCATGCACACACTCACACCTACGGGCAATTTAGAGTGATCAATCAACCAGAGAATGTTTTTGGATTGTGGGAGGAAGCCGGAGAACCCGGAGAGAACCCACGCATGCACGGGGAGAACAGGCAAACTCCACACAGAAAGGCACCCGCCCGGCCGGGGATTCGAACCAGTAACCTTCTAGCTGTGAGGCAACAGCGCTACCCACTGCACCACCGTGCAGCCCTCTTCTCTTCTGTTGCCCCTAAATGGTGGAATGAATTGTCCAACTCCATTCGATCTGCAGAGTCCCTCTCTACTTTCAAAAGACAGCTAAAGACCCAGCTCTTTAGGAAGCACTATGCACTTAGCTAGACTGTTCTCCACTGTTGTCCCCAGTGGCAGATCATGTCTTCCAGCTACAGTTGACTCACACTGTCCTGCTCTACTCTGGGGATCTGTGTTCAGGTCTGGAGTGACCCAGCACTTGGTACTTTGGTCATTATTGTGGTGATGTTAATTGTTGATGATGATAATGGAAGGTCTTAAATGGTTTGGTTGCTTCATTGTAGATGTTCCTTATTTACTTTGTGCATTGCCTTTACACTGCTTGGCAGTACCTGCACCCAAATGGACTTGAAGCACTTTGTTACTCTTACTGGGCAGTGGCAAATAAAAAGGTCTTAGTCTTTGATTTAAAAGAGGTGAGAGTTGGAGCAGACCTGCAGCTTTCAGGGAGTGTGTTCCAGATATGTGGAGCATAATGACTAAACGCTGCTTCACCATGTTTCATTCTGACTCTAGGGACTGAAAGCAGACCAGTACCTGATGACCTCAGAGGTCGAGGTGGTTCATAAAGTAGCAGCAGATCAGCCTAAACCATTCAGGTCTTTATAAACCATCAGCAGGATTTTAAAGTCTATTCTCTGACAGACAGGAAGCCAGTGTAGAGATATAAGAACTGGAGTGATGTGGTCTACTTTGTTGGTCCTTGTTAGGACTCGAGCAAAGAACACAGTGGTTGCTTTTTATTTTTTACAACATGTCGGCTAAAGTTGGTGCTAATTTACTGGTTTGTGTCTACCACTTCACCTCAGACTGCTTCAACAACAAGGGTCACACATAAAAGGCAAGAAAGTGGAAGTAATCCTCAAAATTGAAGAGACACGCTGTTGTTACTGTGGCTATAACTCTCCAACAGTTGCTTCCTACTGTTCGAGGTCAGATTGAGGCACAGGTTCTCCTGGAGCGCTCGCCATGTTTGTTTTGGTGTTCTTCCACCTTTTGCATTTGTCTGCACATTCTCCCCGTCAGGCAGCAGTCAGACAGCCCACGCAGAGTTGTTTTTGCAGCTGAATTTAAAGCCTTTCTTTAAAGACTTGATTGTGTAGGACCTTTAAACCTTTTCTTTCAAGCTTAATTTATTGTAAAATAGTCTCTGAGGACCGGATCTTGTAAAAAGGGGAACTCCTGAAGGTTGAATGTTTTACAAAGTGTCACAAAGTAAATCAGTGTAGAAATGTTGTGGATAAGAAAAACTGTCCATCTCTGAAAGTTGAATGTTTTCACTTGATGTCCCGGTTGAAGATTGTCCTCCACTCTGCTGCGGACGGAGCGTGGAGCGCTGGATTGAATTGAACTGAGATAATAACCCATCAGCGCCTTGAAAGGGTCACCGCCAAGCAGAGTGCTCGCTGTGTCTGCAGCCATTATCCACCTGCTGAATCAGTTATGTAACTCCACTCCGCCTCAATACTCCGGCACTGACAGGAGGTGACAGTGTTTTACACGCTCAGACACACACACACACACACACACACACACACACACACACACACACACACAGAGGTAATGAATAAAATAACATGACTTTGTGTTAAAACGACCGCAGAGGACTCTCACTGCGTCTTTGGATTCCTCTGAAGTTACGGCGTCCATGTTTATCAGCTGGACTTCTTCATCGTGTCTCTTTGGAGTGATCGCTCTGTGGTTGATGATATTATCACTAAACATGATCAACACGCCTCCTCCACCTGTCCCTGTTAGCTGCAGGAGCCTCATTCGTCCACAGAGCTGTCAATCATTGTGCCACACCCCTTTTTTCATAACATCGATAACAAAAAACGAAAGAAAGAAAGAAAGAGAAAAGGAATGAAAGAGAGAAAGAAGGAATGAAAGACAGACAGACAGACAGATGGAAGAAAGAAAGAAAGAACGAAAGAAAGAAAGAAAGAAAGAAAGAGAAAAGCAATGAAAGAGAGAAAGAAGGAAAGAAAGAAAGAAAGAAAGAAGGAAAGACAGACAGATGGAAGGAAGAAAAAAGAAAGAAAGAAAGAAAGAAAGAAAGAGAAAAGCAATGAAAGAGAGAAAGAAGGAAAGAAAGAGAGAAGGAAAGAAAGAAAGAAGGAAAGACAGAAAGAAAGAAAGAAGTTATGAAAGGAAAGAGGAATGATTGAGAAGGAAGGAAGGAAGGAAGGAAAGAAAGACGGACAGAGGGACGGAAGGAAGGAAGGAGGGGAGGAAGGAAGGAAGGAAGGAAGAATGGAAGAAAGAAAGAAGGAATGAAAGGAAAAAGGAATGAAAGAAAGAAAGAAGGAAGTTACGAAAGGAAAGAGGAATGAAAGAGAAAGAAGGAAGGAAGGAAGGAAAGAAAGACGGACAGAGGGACGGAAGGAAGGAAGGAGGGGAGGAAGGAAGGAAGGAAGGAAGGAAGGAAGGAAGGAAGGAAGGAAGGAAGGAAGGAAGGAAGAAGGAATGAAAGGAAAAAGGAAAGAAAGAAAGAAAGAAAGAAAGAAAGAAAGGATGAATAACAGACCCCAAAAAAGGAATCTACAGCAGAGATCCAGAGGAACCTACGAGACAAGGGAGCTCAGGGACTCCAGAAAGGTCTATGGTTAGTAACTTTAATGGGACAGGAAGAGTTAAAGTGAGAGACAGGCAGAGAGAGGAGAGAGCGTTGGAGTTGGAAAGAGGGATAAAGGAGGTATGGAAGCAACATTTCCATCGTGCTTTACGGCAGTGAAAGGAAGAACTTCAGATTCCTGGAGGAGAACCAGACTCAGTGCCGTGCAGCCGTCTGCCTGAAGCGTCTGTGAGAAGGAGTTTGTTTATCCGTCACTGTCCTGATTCAATCTTTCTTTCTTTTTTACCCGGTCAGTCAGACCCGACATGCCCGAGCCTCCATGTGGTAATTGTTCAGACTCTGAGAGTGGCCGGCTGTCTGCACACGGCGAAGCGTGTCATTCTGTTAGATACAGCACGGTCATTTATCTGTCTCTGGAGCTGCAGGCTCCGTCACAGAGGCGTCCACTTTCTCCTCTGTCAAAACACACTCCATGATGTTGCCTCTTTGTGTTTCGTGGATTTCAGAGTCAGTTTTCACAGCTCACAGGTATCTGCACAGATTTCTCTAAACCTCCTCTCCTCGTTCCTCTCTGCACCACAATAGTGTTTTGCTCAGTGTTCCCTCAGACTGGGAGTAAAGCAGATTTGGTTGCATGTAAACCCAGACGCAGGGCAAGATTAGGATTAGGCATTTTGTTTTATGACCACAAATATTGTTTTGTGTAGCTGTTCAGGTTTGCACGCTGTGTTGCATAAGCAGTAAAAATTACATTTTGGCTCTGTGGTTGTTGGATGATAACCGGAGGAGAATGATGAAGTGCTGAAAAGAACACGCAGCGGATCAAACTCGGATTTTGTAACAGGAAATAAAAAGAGAATACAACATTTCTCAGTGTCTAATGCAACTTTATATCATTTTAGAACCTTTGTCTCATTCTGTTTTATCTTAATCACTGGCTTTTTTAAAATCTCCTCCCTACTTGATCAGTATCAGTCTGGCGTTAGGCGGGGCCACTCTACTGAAACTGCACTGTAACAGAATCATTGCGTGTGGCTAAAGCAGCGGGTCAGTCCTCAGTTCTCTTGCTGCTGGAGCTGTCTGCTGCTTTTGACACAGTGAACCACCAAATCCTCCTCTCTACAGTCATGGCCAAAAGTTTTCAGAATGACACAAATATTACATTTTCACAAAGTCTGCTGCTTCAGGGTTTTTAGGTGTTTTTGTCAGATGTTTCTATGGTATAATGAAATACAATTAGAAGCATTTCATAAGTATGAAAAGCTTTTATTGAGAATTACACAGAATTCATGCAATAAGTCAATATTTGCAGTGTTGACCCTTCTTTTTCAAGACCTCTGCAATTCTCCCTGGCATGCTGTCAATCAACTTCTGGACCAAATCCTGACTGATGGCAGTCCATTCTTGCATAATCAATGCTTTGTGGGTTTTTGATTGTCCACCCGCCTCTTGAGGATTGACCACAAGTTCTCAATGGGATTAAGATCTGGGGAGTTTCCTGGCCAAGGGCCCAAAATCTTAATGTTTTGTTCCCCGAGCCATTTTGTTATGACTTTTGCTTTATGGCAAGGTGCTCCATCATGCTGGAAAAGGCATTCTTCATCACCAAACTGCCCTTGGATGGTTGGGAGAAGTTGCTCTCGGAGGACGTTCTGGTACCATTCTTTATTCATGGCTGTGTTTTTAGGCAAGATTGTGAGAGCCCACTCCCTTGACCGAAAAGCAACCCCACACATGAATGGTCTCAGGATGCTTCACTGTTGGCAAGAGACAGGACCGATGGTAGCGCTCACCTGGTCTTCTCCGAACAAGCCTTCCTCCAGATGCCCCAAACAATCGGAAAGGGGATTCATCAGAGAAAATGACTTTACCCCAGTCCTCAGCAGTCCAGTCCCTGTACCTTCTGCAGAATATCAGTCTGTCCCTGATGTTTTTACTGGAGAGAAGTGGCTTCTTTGCTGCCCTCCTTGACACCAGGCCTTCCTCCAAAAGTCTTGGCCTCACTGTGCGTGCAGATGCACTCACACCTGCCTGCTGCCATTCCTGAGCAAGCTCTGCACTGGTGGTGGCCCGATCCCGCAGCTGTAACACCTTCAGGAGACGGTCCTGGTGCTTGCTGGACTTTCTTGGGCGCCCTGGAGCCTGTTTGGCAACAATTGAACCTCTCTCCTTGAAGTTCTTGATAATTGGATAGACGGTTGACTGAGGTGCAATCTTACTCGCTGCTATAAACTTCCCTGTTAGGCCCTTTTTGTGCAATGCAATGATGGCTGCACGTGTTTCCTTGCAGGTAACCATGGCTAACAGATGAGGAACAATGGTGTCATGCACCATCTTCCTTTTAAAGTGTCCAGTCACTCAATCATGACAGATTGATCGCCAGCCTTGTCCTCATCAACACCCACACCTGTGTTAATGTGTGTGACACCTGTGTGTCATTGAAATGATGTTAGCTGGTCCTTTTGTGGCAGGGCTGAAATGCAGTGGAAATGTGTTTTTGGTGATAAAGTTCATTTTCAAGGCAAAGAGGGACTTTGCAATTAATTGCAGTTGAGCTGATCACTCCTCATAACATTCTGGAGTATATGCAAATTGCCCTTATAAAAACTGAAACAGCAGACTTTAATTAATAGTTGTGTCATTCTCAAAACTTTTGCCCATGACTGTACACTCTTCTCACTTGGTATCTCAGGGTCTGCCCTCCAGTGGTTCAAGTCCTACCTCACAGGGAGATCTTTTAGAGTATCACGGAGAGGAGAAGTGTCCAATATGCATGGCTTATCAACAGGGGTACCTCAAGGGTCAGTGCTTGGTCCCCTCCTGTTCTCAATTTACACCACATCACTTGGTGCAGTGATCCGCTCCCATGGCTTTTCCTATCACTGCTATGCAGATGATACACAGCTTTTCCTATCTTTCCCACCTGACGACACAACTGTCTCAGCTCGGATCTCGTCCTGCCTTGCTGACATTTCTAAATGGATGAGGGAACGTCACCTACAGCTCAACCTGTCCAAGACTGAGCTTATTATCATTCCAGCCAGTCCCACTGTGGACCCACAGATCAATATCCAGTTTGGATATTAAGTCTGCATGATGGTGACCGCATGACAATATTACACATAACCCTTTACAATTAAGAGACTCATAGCTTAAAGTAAAAGGGACAACAGAATATTAGAAGTATCAAAGTTTAAATCTATATTGCAAAAACAACGAGGTGATGAAGGAGAGAAAACTCAAATAAGACCACCATCAGTTAAACATGGAACAACGCTCCACTATAGAGAAAGGAATCAGGAGATATTTAAACAGTGTTCACACTGCAGAGAGCAGTTTGTCCAACTTAAGGCTAAACATTTGTATAATGTTCAAACTCAAACCTGAACCAGCTAAAGGGTTTTTAAATCTCTTAACAGAACCTTTTAAAACGGTCTTTCATCTCGTCTTTGTCCGCTTGAGTCTTTTCAAACTGAACGTGAGGAAAACCATCGTGTGTACGGGCAGAAGTGCGCTCCTGTCTTTGTTGACTGTAAATCCTGTCTTTGAGAATATCCTCTCTGATGGTGTGGAGGTGGATGGGATGCTGTGGATTGTTTTTGAGGCTTCAGACAGCTTTGGGGTATCCCCCCTGGTTCTTTTGGACCCGTACAGTTTTTGTGTGGTCCGGTAATCCTTGATCTCACAGCCCTCTTCATGAAGCTGCTCCTCATCTTCATCACTAGTTTTTTAGGATCAACTGAAGTTTTATTTCCTGACATTTTGAGCTGCCATGAACGCAGAAAGATTTAAAGACCAGCTGAGGTACGTCTGCTCCACAGGTCCTGCTAAATGGGAGAGTCCACCTTTAATTACCAGGGGAGATTTAATGACCACTTTAAGGAGATTTAACACTTCAAGAGCTGTTCTCAGAATTACATTCAATAAGTCTTTATTTATATCAAAATAGGATATATGAGACACTATTTTTACAGGAAACAGGATAATAATGTAAAATTAGACATTGAGCACCCCCATGGTTTGAATGGAATGATCCACGTTTCATATGCAAATATTCAACTATGAGATTGGCAGTCCACTAAGACTCATTAGAACCAATCGTCCAATATTCCACTATTTGAGGTCACCCCTAAATAATACTAAAATAAAAGAGCACTCAGTGTTACAGCTTGAGCAAAGGACTAGGACCCAAATGCAGGGTACAGGGAAAAAGTATTTATTAAGCAAAAACCAAGGTTCAACAAAAAGCGCCTTGCGGGTAAAAACAACTGAGAAAAAGTACAAAACTAGGAGTAACACAAAATCACCCAAAAGGGGAAAAAGGTTCTATCAAAAATTCACAAACAAAAACTAGGAATCAATCCTCTGAAAACAACTCGAGATAAGTTCACAGAAAAGCGTGGCTTGAATCTCCTCAGGAGCAAGGCTACAACGGGACATGGAGCATGCGGCTAGAGGAATAATCTGGCACTGGAGGAGTGTTTGGTGGTGGCTTAAGAAGCCAGTGCTGATGAGCAGATCAGGGACAGGTGTGCCTGATGAGCCTCACTGCTGAGGAGACCGGCCCCGCCCCTACCCATGCAACCTGCAGGCAGAGAGAGAGAGGGTTAGGGCAAATCACACAACAAATCAGGACCATAACACTCAGTCTGCAGGTACGTTCCTGTAGTCGATGGAGGTGGTGATGTTCTACATCACTCAAAATGTTAATATCAGCCTGTTTTATCTACACTAGGAGGATTTTTAACAATAATAAAATAATGAAGAATAACGTTGGTTGATGATGATAATAAAAATAATATTTTTGATATAGCACTTTTCAAAACAGGGTTACAAAATGCTTACAAATAGAAAATAAACCAAAAGATAATAAAGGAGGTGTGTGAGAAATTTTTTTTTTTTTTAATAATGTTATAAAAATTGATAATAATAAATAAATAAATAAAAAGATAAAATATTAAAATAAGCAAAAATCTGAAATATAAAAAATATATAATTAAATTATTATAAAGAAAGAATAAAAAGCTCCTGATTTAAACACGCTCAGGTGACAGCTCCTGTAAAAGCACATTTTTTTTTTTTTATTTAACCTTTATTTAACCAGATAAGTCCCATTGAGATCAAGACCTCATTTTCAAGGGCGACCTGGCCAAGAGGTCAGCAGCACACGTCACAATAAATGGCACAACTCAACAACATGGAACATATATGCAGACAGTATGTAGAAGCAAACAATAATAATTTAAAAAGTGCAACTTATTTTCAAGTAAAGTGCAGTTTGTGAATATAAAAACAGCATTTAAAAAACACAGGCACTGTTCTGGGGTCTTTCTTTCATTTAAGATAGACTTAAAGGTACATCACATAAAAATAGTTTTTTTTAAAAGAGGATAAAGAAGTCGCAGATCTGATCTCCTCTGGGATCCTCGGCTGTGAGATGAGCAGAGCCTCGGCTGAGGTTAAAGACACTGGAAGCTAAAGGAGAGAGAGTCTTGGAGGGAGCACAGACATCAGAGTTCAGAAAGTTTATCTCAAACTTAGTGAAATGATTTCGTTTGCCGACGACGTTACGGTTCCTCCGACCTTCCCTCTGACAGTCGTCGTGTTCATGCCTGACAGAGCTGCCGTGCCGTTCCCGGACCATCACTGGAGATCACCGATCATATGGAACCAGTCAGGAGGCAGCAGCTCTAACCCAAATCTGCCACAGACCCGTCCCACATGGACGATAGAAATAGAACCGTTCTAGGTCGCTCCCTGATAACTGCACAACTAACTTCATGGCACTTTGAGCATGTGTGTGTGTGTGTGTGTGTGTGTGTGTGTGTGTGGGAGTGGGAGTGTGTCTGGCTTACTTAGGCAACTTTCTGCTAAATGATGGCGAGAGAGAGAGAGAGAGAGTGAGAGAGAGAGGGAGAGAGAGAGAGAGGGAGAGAGAGGGGGAGAGAGAGAGAGAGATAGGGAGAGAGAGAGAGAGAGGGAGAGAGAGAGAGGGAGAGAGGGAGAGAGAGAGAGGGAGAGACAGAGATAAGGAGAGAGAGAGAGAGAGAGAGAGAGAGGAGAG
>NW_023260064.1:69745-87245 GCF_009762535.1 Notolabrus celidotus
GAAGAAAAGAAGAAAAAGAAAGAAAGAAAGAAAGAAAGAAAGAGAGAATGAAAGAAAGAAGGAGAAAAGAAGAAAAGAAGAAAAAAGAAAGAAAGAAAGAAAGAAAGAAAGAAAGAAAGAAAGAAAGAGAGAATGAAAGAAAGAAAGAAAAAAGACAGAAAGAAAGAAAGAAAGAAAGAAAGAAAGAGAGACAGAAAGAAAGAAAGAAAGAAAGAAAGAAAGAAAGAAAGAAAGAAAGAAAGAAAGAAAGGATGAATAACAGACCCCCAAAAAAGGAATCTACAGCAGAGATCCAGAGGAATCTACGAGACAAGGGAGCTCAGGGACTCCAGAAAGGTCTATGGTTAGTAACTTTAATGGGACAGGAAGAGTTAAAGTGAGAGACAGGCAGAGAGAGGAGAGAGAGGGAAAGACAGGATCCCAGTGTGTCAGTCTAAGCCTATAGCAGCATAACTAAGACCTGGTCCAAGCCTGATCCAGCTCTAACTATAAGCTTTATCAAAAAGGAAAGTTTGAAGCCTACTCTTAAAAGTAGAGAGGGTGTCTGCCTCCCGGACCCTGACTGGTAGATGATTCCAAAGGAGAGGGGTCTGATAACTGAATACTTTCCTATACTATAGTTGAATTCTGCTTCTGTTAACAATAACACAAACTTGAATTTCACGTACCTCTCCACTGAAAGCCCAAATTCTCTTATTCCTGTAATGTATTTAAAACCAGGACGTGATGGAGCTTAGGATTTCAGCAGTAAATATTTATTTTCAGTCTCAACCTGATGAAACTGAAGGAGGACACTGTCATGTTTTGCTGCTTGCAGCCTCAGACACTGCCGGTGTTTTGGTTTAATCAGTGACCCTGTTATCTGGCGACTGTCCGCTGAATTTGTGTCTCAAAAATATCTTCATTGAAGACACATCTGAGGAGTGTAATCTCACATTAGCATGAACTAATCCAGACACACTCATGATGAATCTGTCTGTGTTTTAACAGCTATTTGGCTGAAAGTCGCCAGTTAACAGGGTCGCTCTTTACACCACAACACCGGTTGCTCTGAAATGGTTATGTGCACAACATTCATGCATCAACAGAAACATGACAAACATAAACTCAGGGTAAACGTCGACTTTTCTGCAGAGAGATGTGTGTACAGTACAGAAGGTTCTTTAAAGACAACAGGAAGCAGCCTTTGCCTCTGTGGAAACCTCTCTCTCTCACACACACACACACACACACACACACACACACACACACCAAACAAATTGGTATGCTGGCATGCACAGACACACAGGACCCTCACCGGAGTGGACACACACGCTGACAGATATTGATTATTTTTCCGCTGCCTGACAAGATGTGGGGCTGTTTGAGATGAGCCCTGATGTTATCAGGATGTCAGGAGACAGAGGACACCTGATGTACACACACACACACACACACACACATCTTAGAGTAAACACACACACACACACATAGTCCTGCATTACCTAAATGAAAGACTCAGTTTGTTATGCAGAGAGAGAAAGCTTTAAGATCCAGCTGCTCGGACAGATTTCTAAATCACCTGGATTTATGATAATAAGCTCCGCCCCCTTCATCTCATCCCTTTGTATACAGATCAAGCTCAGTGCTTCCTGTGATTTATCGGACTCTGTAGCTACGTTGAATGATTCAATCTGTGACTCTGTGATGCTAAGAAATAATGCAACAATATTGAAAGCTAACTTGCAGGATAGTGTTTGGAGTACCCTGTACGGTGGCCCTGAAGGCCAATAGTAATAAATATTTCAAAAGTGCAAAATATATTCCACAGATCAAAAAAATATATTTCACAGATCCCAAAAATATATTTCACAGAACAAAAAAATATATTTCACAGAACAAAAAATACATTTCACAGATCAAAAAAATATATTTCACAGATCAAAAAATACATTTCACGAAACCAGAAAGGGAAGGACCATGGTACTTGTTTGTGATTGTCTAGACCCAAGTCTGTCTGACTTTTGTGTTTTGTGAAATTTATTTTTGTTCTGCGAAATTTATTTTTGTTCTGTGAAATTTATTTTTGTTTTGTGAATTTTTTTTTTGTTTTGTGAAATTTTTTTTTGTTTTGCGAAAAAAAATTTTGTTCTGTTTAATAAATTTTTTGTTTTGTGAAATTTATTCTGTTTTAATAATTTCTTCTTTTCTACTTTGTTTTTTTTTTTCTATTTTAAAATACTTGTTTTGTGAAATTTATTTTTGTTCTGTGAAGTTTATTTGTGTTCTGTTTAATTTATTTCTGTTTTGTGAAATTTATTTTTGTTCTGTGAAATTTATTTTTGTTCTGTGAATTTTATTTTTGTTTTGTGAAATTTATTTTTGTTTTGTGAAATTTATTCTGTTTTAATAATTTCTTCTCTTCTACTTGTATGCTTTTTGTTTTTTTTTCTATTTTAAAATACTTGTTTTGTGAAATTTATTTTTGTTCTGTGAAATTTATTTATGTTGTGTGAAATTTATTTTTGTTCTGTGAATTTTATTTTTGTTTTGTGAAATTTATTTTTGTTTTGTGAAATTTATTTTTGTTTTGTGAATTTTATTTTTGTTTTGTGAAATTTATTTTTGTTTTGTGAAATTTATTTTTGTTCTGTTTAATTAAGTTTTTGTTTTGTGAAATTTATTCTGTTTTTATAACAATTTCTTCTCTTCTACTTGTATGTTTTTTTGTTTTTTTTTCAATTTCAAAATACTTGTTTTGTGAAATTAATTTTTGTTCTGTGTAATTTATTTTTGTTTTGTGAAATTTATTTTTGTTCTGTGAAATTTTATTTTTGTTTGGTGAAATTTATTTTTGTTCTGTGAAGTTTTATTTTTTCTGTGAAATTTTATTTTTTTCTGTGAAATTTTTTTGGGGGGAAATTTATGTCTGATCTGTGAAATGTATTTTTGTTTTGTGAAATTTATTTTCGTTTTGTGAATTTTTTTTTTTTTTTGTGAATTTTTTTTTTTTTTTGTGAATTTTTTTTTTGTTTTCTGAAATTTATTTTTGTTTTCTGAAATTTATTTTTGTTTTCTGAAATTTTATTTTTTTCTGTGAAATTAATTTTTGGGTGAAATTATTTTTTTTTCTGTGAAATTTATTTTTGGGTGAAATTTATTTTTGTTCTGTGAAATTCTATTTTTTGGTGAAATTAATTTTTTGATGAAATTCACTTTTTTTTCTGTGAAATATATTTTGCGCTTTTGAAATATTTATCACTATTGGCCTTCAGGGCCACCGTAGCCTTGAGATGAGAGGTTGTTTCCTGTTATGCTCCTGCTGAAGAGTCACAAGGAGTAAAACAACATGTCTGCTGTCCCGTCTCTCTAACTCTCACCTCTCCTTTCCAGGTCATCGTTTGGGGAAACTACGGCCGAATGGACCGCAAATGCTTCATGGGCGTCGCGCGAATCCTCCTGGAGGAGCTGGACCTCAGCTCGATGGTGATCGGCTGGTACAAGCTCTTCCCTACCTCCTCCATGGTGGACCCAAAGATGGCGCCGCTCATCCGCCACTGCTCCCAGATGTCCCTGGAGAGCACCATCGGGCCGTGTTGTGAGAGATCATAAAGACTCACGTTGAAGTGTTGAGTTTGTTGATGTGACTTTGATTTCACTGCGGTGTCACTCGGACTCTTTTTGGTGAACTCTGCAGCGGCGGTCAGAGAGGTGGCACTGCGTCTGGAGTAGATCTGTGTTAAGTATCCTACTCGAGGCTCTCTGACAGGTCCGACCGCGCCTGATTGCAAAACGACCTTACTAATTGGCGGGTGAATTTGGCAGCGTTTGGGAATCTACTGTAATTCTTTTGATATTTTATCCGACTGTTTCTCCAGACTCGAGGGAAGCACGTTTCTTTTGTTGTTGCAACCGACCGCCCCTCAGACTCACAGGGAAATTTTGCTCTCTTCAGATCTCTTTGATGAAAACAAAAAGCTACCTAATGAGGATTCTTCAAAGGAGGGCTCGGTTGGCGGCATTGATCGCGTCCTGTTGGGACCGCGATACACCGCGGGCTCAGCTTTGCTTCAGCTACGCGCCTTCTTCTCAGCCAACTTTTGACTCTCACTCCCAGGTCTGCTCGCCGTCTCTCTGTGTTCTCATGAAGGGGGGTTGACGACTCTTGCGTGTCGGTCCACGAGTCCAGAGAGGACGTGACACTGGACTCGGACCGATTGAGACACGTGAACGGATCTGTGCTCGGCGGGACGGCAGAGGACTTTTTGAAGAAGCTGATTTGTTGAAACTGACTGGAGCTTTCTGTGTCATCCATTAGGCCCGTTGATGTTCAGTTCATTTTGTACTCTTGTTTTGTTGGCATGAATGAAAACCCTGCTCATCTAGACCTCGACCTGATCTTGGGGATCCAGAATGCTGTTGGTTTTCCACCAAACCAGTTTGTTTGGACCCCGATAACCTGCATTCCCTGATATTAATGGGTTCCTCGCTGGATTTATTGTCTGTGAACAGATGCATTATTGACATTAAGCCTCCATTACTGTCCAAAAATGTGGCAGCCAGTGCACCAATGTGATCCTGTAGTTCATGAGCCTCTGCAAAAAGCATGTGGCGATATAACAAACAACAGTGCATTGGGAGTGGAGAGTACATTGTTGTTCAAAAGTACCAACATTTAATCCCACTGGCATTGGAGGGACACTCGGGTCTCGGTGTTGAAGCAAACACTGGTTTTCCAAACGTCTGGTTTTAAAAGGAGAACCAGCAGATTTTGAGTTCCCGTGCATCCTGCAGGAAAGTCTGACCCCACAGCTCGTGCATCTCAGTCACAAACCAGAGTGTTTCATTTAGCTGGAATGAAAACATGCAGGCTTCAGTCATCACCTGGCTGTCTCGTTGAGGGGACACAATCTGAGTTCTTTAACACGCTGGATCTATGAACTATTTATTATGTGGTTTAGTCAGGAACTGTTTGGTTTCTATGCATTCAATTATTCTAATTTGCCGCTCAAACATCCCTTAAAAGTTGTATCATCACACCCAAGCTTTGCATCTATTATGCAGAATATTCCTTTAGAATAGTTTCAGTATTCAATGCAGTGTGTTGCATTAAACAGCAATTTAAATACAATGAGATGCAACGCAAAATATTGTATTTATACAGTTTGAATACAAGGCAGTGTCAAGTTTAAAATCAGCAACATGCTCTACTTAAAATTAAGATTTAACGCATTATACTGCAAAATGTAATTCATAAATTTGATTAAATAATATCAGAATGCAAACAAAATAATGCAGGAAATAATTTTAATTCAGAAGTAGTTTTAAATCCCAAAAGTTGTATTTGTTTATGATTTAAAAACAGCATTATATTATGTTTTAGAATACGATTAAAGTTCAATTAAACATGTTGCATTAGTAAAACAGAGAACTGAAGACAAGTTAAGGGTGGAAAGATAAATATTTTGAGAATGAAGTCTTAATTGTATTAGAATAAGTCATAAATCATGAGATATTGTAAAATTTTATCACACTAAATGAGGATTTTTGGAATAAATGCACATCTCTTAAAGGTACAGTGTGTGCCATTTAACTCTTAAAGGTACAGTGTGCGTCATTCAGAAGTAATAAGCAGAACATACTTGGTAGAAATGGAATATGATACTCAAAAGTATGTTTAAATTGGTGTTTAATCACCTGAATTTAAAAATAATTTTGTTTCTGTAAGCTTCTTATATCTACAGAAGAGCAGATCCCCTTCATGGAGGCCGCCGTCTTGCACCGCCATGTTTCTACGGCAGCACAGAAAGGACAAACTTACATAGAATACTTGTTTTTGTATTTCTTGAAGATGAAAAAGAAGAAGAAGAGAGTGAGGAAAGGAATCTGAAAGGTATCCTTTATCACAGGAGCTTCTTGTCCTTGAAGGCCACCGTAGCTTCACAGACAAGAGGGGTGAGCAGGGGAGCGCTTCAGATAGATATCGCTGAATACTCCCATTTCTACACACTGTACCTTTAAATTTGTTATATCATGACTATTCCTGAAACTCTTATTTTAGCCTAATCCTCTGTCATTACAAAAATATTCTAGATAAGAAATGTAATGCATTGTGATGCATACTCAGTGTTTGAGTCAAAGCTGCAGATGCATGTAATTTTCAAGACCAGATGTGGATCCAATCATCAGGAAACAGCCGGGTGTGAATGTGTCTGACATGTCGAGGTGCTTTGGTTCAGTTTTGTTGTGCTGTTCTAAAGTTTCACCTTCACCTGACCGTCCGAATGCAGAGGGACATGTTGCGTCACGTTGTAGCACTGACGTCTGATTCTCTCATCCATCAGGATCGTAGCTTCGCCGACGACTCGCTGTAAATCCCAGTTTAACCGTAGTGTGGAGCGCTCTTTAGCTAAACGTGGATTTTTAAGACTCCTCCTCTCTTTTTTTTAAAGCTTTGGCTAACAGTTGTCTAATAACAGTTTCTACTGTGCCAATTTCTACCAGCAAGTGTCTTCTCCTTCCTCTTCTTCAATTACCTTCAGGCACGAGCTATTGTGAGGGAGAAACAGAAACGAGCGCTCACGACGTCTAACAGCAGTGTTCAGGCCGTGCAGAGAAGCGTCCCTTTCATTCGAAATTACAGCCCTAATCCAACGACCGCCGCGGCACCTGGTGATTAGCCGCGCCGCGAGGAAGAGAAGGGAGGAAGAGAGGGAGGGAAGGAAGCATGAAATGTACTCTGCATCATCAGAACAAAAGGAGCCGTCTGGAGCGACGTCAGGTTTCAAACATAGGACAAAGGGAACACACTGTAGAGAGGTTTAGAGTTTATTAAGAGTGTGTGTGTATCTTCATGTGGGCACTTTATGATCCTCCATGTCTTTCTATGTGTAAATATTATGAGTGATAGTGTCTTTTGGAGTGAGCCAAAGTTAATCTATGATAGCAGATTCATGTTTAAACTCTGGGGCAGCGGGGGGGGACGGGATATCCTTGCTAGTTACCTTAAGATTGTAGCATTAGCTGGTAGCATCCGCATGATTATTTAATACTTCTAACTAATAGGCAGACAACTTGATAAGACTTAGCATGAGCTGCAATGACAGAGAGGACGTTCATAATGAGGAGGTATATGTAGCAGCTTATGGGGGAATTTATTTTACAGATAAAAAAAACTGTAAAAAGAGTTTCAAACAAGACTTCAGAGAATTTGATGAATATTTAAGGCGATCTTTACTCACAAGACTTTGCAAAACACGCCTCTGTTTTGCTCGTAGCAGCGCTGCAGGGATATTAATACTGGATTTATTTCCAAACAGATTTGCTACATTCAGTAAAGCAATAATACAAAAACACAGCCCGACTTTTCAGCTTCTCGGTTCTTCTGTGGAAAACGGCGGGAAAATGGCAATCTTGGCGGATGATTTCTCTGCAGTTTGAGGGAATATAATAAAAAAACAAACGATCAAAGGTATCTTCTATCATGAGTTTGAAACCATTGAAGCTGTCTTTGTGCATCTTTTTGGTCTAAAATTCAGAGGAAAGGATGCACTCTTTAAAGTTCTTTAAATGCACAAAGCAAGAATTTAGCATGTGCACTAGGGCCTATGGTACTGTGATAACTTGCATTCTTCCATGCCTGAGAGATTCCTCATTTCTCTTGTTCCTATGGTCATGACTGAAAGGATAAGATCGCGGATACAAGCGGCTGAAATGAGTTTCCTGCGAAGGGTGTCTGGGCTCGGCCTTAGAGAGAGGGTCAGGAGCTCGGAGTAGAGCCGCTGCTCCTCCGTGTCGAAAGGAGTCAGCTGAGGTGGCTCGGGCATCTGATAAGGATGCCTCCCGGACGCCTCCCTTTAGAGGTGTTCCGGGCACGTCCAACTGGGAGAAGGCCCCGGGGTAGACCCAGAACGCGGTGGAGGGATTATATCTCCCGCCTGGTCTGGGAACGCCTCGGGATTCCCCAGGAGGAGCTGGAAAGTGTCGCCGGGGAGAGGGATGTCTGGGTCAATTTGCTTGGACTGCTTCCCCCGGCGACCCGACCACGGATAAGTGGAAGAAAATGGATGGATGGATGGATGGATGGATGCTGGAAGCAAAGTGAGGTGGATTTAAACTGTGTTCCTGTGTGAAGACTTCCATTGCATTCAGCAATGTGCAGTTTCTATCTGATGTAGCCACTCTGCCAGCTGCCTGCACAGCTTTCCGTCTCCGATCCGTCACAGCTCCAGATCTGATAGGTTTCTATTCTACTCAATGTGTTAACTTCCACTGGATCCGCTCCATTGCAAAATGACTGAGTCTGACAGTGCACTCCGCCTCTGGGACTTTCTTCATCCTCCTCATAAGCTTCCCTGCTGTAGCTTTTCTGTTGTGACTGCTCATTCGTCTCAGTGAGTTCTACCTCCTCCATGTCATCAGTGATCATCACATCGTCCCTGGGAGGGAGCGGTCTTTCCAGCTGGATCATGAGATGTTCTGGGAGCCAGTGTTTCTCCGGGAAGTCCACCTGGAACTTGATGATCAGCTGTCCCTTTTCATAAGGCTCCTTGTAAACCGGCATGCCCTCACTCTGAACACATTTGATGTCACCATGCTTGATTACTTCACCTGGTGATGAGTTGATGATGAGCGCTCTGTTGTCTAATGTTAAAACAGTCTTCTTGATACACACAGAGCCTCAGAGCTGCGTCTCTGATCCGGCAGGTCTGAGTCCTCCGGATCAGAGACACAAGACTTCTATTTGTTGCCGGATGCCGGAGCACGACGCATCAATCTCAACAGAGCAGATGGAGCGGGACAGGAAGTCAGGTTTCACCAAAACAAAATGAAAACATCCGGTTAATTTTCAGAATAAAACACTCTGTGTTATCACCAGATCGTATTTCACTTAACTACAACAACAAACCAAAGTCATGATGAGCGGAGCCAGGCCTGGAGTCAACAGGTCAGAGGTTTTCAGAGGACCAGAAAGACCTTCCTTTCCTTTCCTCACATTTTTTTCCTTGGCTTTCCTTCCCTCAGTACTCATTTCCTCTCCTTTCCTTTCCTTATCACTCATGTCCTTTCCTCAGCTTTCAATTCCTTAGCTTCTTTTTCCTCTCCTTCCCTTGGAGTTCTTTTCCTATCCTTGGCTTTCCTTTCCTTAGTGCTCATTTCCTCTCCTTTCCTTCCCTTAGAGCTCATTTCCTTTCCTCAGCTTTCTTTTCCTTGGCTTTCCTTTCCTTAGTGCTCATTTCCTCTCCTTTCCTTCCCTTAGTGCTCATTTCCTCTCCTTTCCTTCCCTTAGTGCTCATTTCCTTTCCTCAGCTTTCCATTCCTTAGCTTCTTTTTCCTCTCCTTCCCTTGGAGTTCTTTTGCTATCCTTGGCTTTCCTTTCCTTAGTGCTCATTTCCTCTCCTTTCCTTCCCTTAGTGCTCATTTCCTTTCCTCAGCTTTCCATTCCTTAGCTTCTTTTTCCTCTCCTTCCCTTGGAGTTCTTTTGCTATCCTTGGCTTTCCTTTCCTTAGTGCTCATTTCCTCTCCTTTCCTTCCCTTAGTGCTCATTTCCTTTCCTCAGCTTTCCATTCCTTAGCTTCTTTTTCCTCTCCTTCCCTTGGAGTTCTTTTCCTATCCTTGGCTTTCCTTTCCTTAGTGCTCATTTCCTCTCCTTTCCTTTCCTTAGTGCTCATTTCCTTTCCTCAGCTTTCCATTCCTTAGCTTCTTTTTCCTCTCCTTCCCTTGGAGTTCTTTTCCTATCCTTGGCTTTCCTTTCCTTAGTGCTCATTTCCTCTCCTTTCCTTCCCTTAGAGCTCATTTCCTTTCCTCAGCTTTCTTTTCCTTGGCTTTCCTTTCCTTAGCGCTCATTTCCTCTCCTTTCCTTCCCTTAGTGCTTATTTCCTTTCCTCAGCTTTCCATTCCTTAGCTTCTTTTTCCTCTCCTTCCCTTGGAGTTCTTTTCCTATCCTTGGCTTTCCTTTCCTGAGTGCTCATTTCCTCTCCTTTCCTTCCCTTAGAGCTCATTTCCTTTCCTCAGCTTTCTTTTCCTTGGCTTTCCTTCCCTCAGTACTCATTTCCTCTCCTTTCCTTTCCTTATCACTCATGTCCTTTCCTCAGCTTTCAATTCCTTAGCTTCTTTTTCCTCTCCTTCCCTCGGAGTTCTTTTCCTATCCTTGGCTTTCCTTTCCTGAGTGCTCATTTCCTCTCCTTTCCTTCTCTTAGTGATCCTTTCCTTTCCTTTCCTTCCCTTAGCGCTCATTTCCTCTCCTTTCCTTTCCTTATCACTCATGTCCTTTCCTCAGCTTTCAATTCCTTAGCTTCTTTTTCCTCTCCTTCCCTTGGAGTTCTTTTCCTATCCTTGGCTTTCCTTTCCTTAGAGCTCATTTCCTCTCCTTTCCTTCCTTAGTGCTCATTTCCTTTCCTCAGCTTTCCATTCCTTAGCTTCTTTTTCCTCTCTTTCCCTTGGAGTTCCTTTCCTTTCCCTTAATGCTCATTTCCTTCGCTCATCTTTCCTTTCCTTACAGCCAAATTCCACCTGATCTGTGTCCGATCCGTCACAGCACCGGATCTGATAGGTTTCTATTCTAGTCAATGTGTTAACTTCCACTGGATCCGCTCCATATGCTCCGGCTGAGTCTCTGATCCTGCAGGTCTGAGTCCTCCGGATCAGATCCACAAGACTTCTATTTGTGCCGGATGCCGGAGCACGACGCATCAATCTCAACAGAGCAGATGGAGCGGGACAGGAAGTCAGGTTTCACCAAAACAAAATGAAAACATCCGGTTAATTTTCAGAATAAAACACTCTGTGTTATCACCAGATCGTATTTCACTTAACTACAACAACAAACCAAAGTCATGATGAGCGGAGCCAGGCCTGGAGTCAACAGGTCAGAGGTTTTCAGAGGACCAGAAAGACCTTCCTTTCCTTTCCTCACATTTTTTTCCTTGGCTTTCCTTCCCTCAGTACTCATTTCCTCTCCTTTCCTTTCCTTATCACTCATGTCCTTTCCTCAGCTTTCAATTCCTTAGCTTCTTTTTCCTCTCCTTCCCTTGGAGTTCTTTTCCTATCCTTGGCTTTCCTTTCCTTAGTGCTCATTTCCTCTCATTCCTTCCCTTAGTGCTCATTTCCTTTCCTCAGCTTTCCATTCCTTAGCTTCTTTTTCCTCTCCTTCCCTTGGAGTTCTTTTGCTATCCTTGGCTTTCCTTTCCTTAGTGCTCATTTCCTCTCCTTTCCTTCCCTTAGCGATCCTTTCCTTTCCTTTCCTTCCCTTAGAGCTCATTTCCTTTCCTCAGCTTTCTTTTCCTTGGCTTTCCTTTCCTTAGCGCTCATTTCCTCCAACAGAGCAGATGGAGCGGGACAGGAAGTCAGGTTTCACCAAAACAAAATGAAAACATCCGGTTAATTTTCAGAATAAAACACTCTGTGTTATCACCAGATCGTATTTCACTTAACTACAACAACAAACCAAAGTCATGATGAGCGGAGCCAGGCCTGGAGTCAACAGGTCAGAGGTTTTCAGAGGACCAGAAAGACAACATGGATGAGGAGAGGAGGAGGAGGAGGATCCTTGATTCAGTGATTACTGCAGGGAAAACCTCGGTCACATGACTCCAGCTGTCCGGAGGACACCGATCTGGTGGAAGTCCCAGGGTAGCTGTGCAGGTACCTAGCAGAGTGGCTACATCAGAGAGAGCTACACATCTGCATAGAAACTGCACATTGCTGAATGCAATGAACGTCTTCATGCAGGAACACAGTTTAAAACTTTCCCCCTGTGGTCCCTTATTTTCTTGTTTTTTGGCACATGCTAAAGATCATTTAAAGCTCCTGGGAGGAGTTTTTAAGTGTTTGTGGAACAAAGTGAAAATGACAGTGATGTCTTTTTTTTGTAAGATTGTTCGGCATGTACAGGCCAAAATCAGCGAAGAGATGAGATGTCCACTTTTGACCACAGGGGGCGCCAAAGTTGACCCAAAGCAAAGCTCCCCACAGCTGCTTTGAGTCATCTTGTGTCATATGATAAAGACAGTTATTTGTGATATGTTGAGGACTATTTGGATTAACATTTGAGGTATTTTTAAGATAATTGAAGTTGATTTGTTGAAGTTATCTTGTGTTGTTATTTAAAAAATCTGACCATGAGCAGAAAATCACTCGTTAAGATTCGTCATTCTTCCGCTGCACATTCGTAGATGTTCTCATAACTCATGTCAGGCAGGGTTGTGTCATGTTGTCTCTGTTTAACTCAGAAGTGGACGAAATATAACAAACCTCATCAACATGAAAGTCTCTGATCTGAAAAATACAGAATCATTTTTCACAAATTATTATGAATTTTTGAATGAAAGTATCACGGACTGCCCGGCAGATAGAAGACAAAGATGACTGTTTTTAAAGGTGATATAAGTAAAGTAGTGCTAATATAAGTAATCTATATTTAAATATGTTTAAAGCTGATGAACTCCTCCTCTTGTGACCCAAGGAATGTGTTTTTGTCGTTGCTCGTTTGTGCCAAAGTGTAAACGTATATTGAGGGCTGATTTAAAAGTTGTGGACCAATGACAGAGGAAAGTTTACACATGTGGCATAAAGTTTTACAAGATTCAGATTCCCTCAAGAGATTATTTTGTTCTTAAAGAGATTAAAGAATAATTTGCATGAAAAAGATAAAGTTAGTGAAGGATATCGATGGAGATGTTGCAGCTGCAGCCATCAAAAGAGTTCCTGTCTATCTACGGCTAACCTGCAGCTGCTAAATATTAATAATGAAGGCAAATAAGAAGCTAGAACGCATTCCTAACAGTCGGCATGCAAACATCTAATGATGGGTTCTCTTCGATGGCTTCAGCTGCAGCCTCCGGCGTTGGAGGGTGAACTCGGTGCAACATTTAACCGTCTGAGAGACGCAGAACTTATGCCAACATGAACAGTGATTAAAGGTGACATATCATGCAAAATCAACTTTTTAATGGTTCTCTACCTGAAATATGTGTCCCTGTCTACAAACCCCCCTGAAAATGAAAAGAATCCATTCTGCCCCTGTTCTGATTTCTCCACCTTTCATACGTCACAACGCCATCCGGTCTGTAACAGGAAGTCAGAGCTCGGCGCTTGTTCAGCCCATAGACTGTATAAAATACAACTCAACCCCTCCTCCGTTTTTCATTCCCTGCACACATGTGTGCTAACAAGGAGCTTAGGAGGGAGGCATGCTAGTTGTAGGCTGTCTTAATAAACACAGAGGTCGCTTTGACTCCCCACGTCTGCAGATTTGAAGATCTAGTGGATGATTTTTATTTTTCATGGATAAGTGCTAGCGCTAGTTAGCATAGCTACATGTCATTGCTGTAGCTGTAGCTGTAGCTGTAGCTGTAGCTGTAGCTGTAGCTGTAGCTGTAGCTGTAGCTGTAGCTGTAGCTGTAGCTGTAGCTGTGTACCAAGACATACATCTACATACTAACAAATAAAACAACAAGAAACACAGAATCTGTGACCAATCCTTCAGAAAGGTCCTGCTGCCTTTCTGGCAGAGGTCGGTTTGACTCCCCACGTCTGCAGATTTGAAGATCTAGTGGATGATTTTTTAGTTTTCATGGAAAAGTGCTAGCGCTGGTTAGCATAGCCACATAGCTACATGTTGGTAGCTGTGTACCAAGACACACGTCGACATGCCGACAAATAAAACAACAAGAAACACTAAATCTGTGACCAATGGTTCAGAAAGGTCCTGCTGCAGGCGCCTCTCCGTCAGGATCAGATTCTGGATCAGATTCAGAGGGTTGAAGTAACGTGATCTCTGAGCAGCCGTGTATATTCAGCCAACATGTAAACATTAGATCAACGAGCCGGACAGCCGAGGCCACACCCACTTCCTGAGGGGGCGTGGTCAGAGAGCTCATTCTCATTTAAAGGCACAGACACAGAAAACAGCCTGTTCTGAGCAGGGCTGAAAAAGAGGGGTTTTTCAGGCAGACCAAAATCTGATTTCAAAGTGTTTTTTTGAGCATAAACTTTAAAGACATGTTTTGGGGACCTCTTAGACCAATATATGTTGATGAAAAAGAGCAGAATATGTCACCTTTAATGTTTGTTCACTGGAAAGTGGATTGTGTAGTTTTGTTCATCAGAGTTTCTCGTTGGCCAGTCTGACTCTGGAAGGCAAACCGATGAGCTAATGAACTACTGTACATGTGTAGATGTTATATTTGACATGTTTAGCACCAAAAATGTTCGTGTTTGCATTCACCCATGTTTTGATTGTGTCTGCCACATGGATGTTTAATTATGTACTCTTATCAATTGTAATGTAAGTAGAGGCCTTAAACACACAGATGTACATTTTGTCAGGGCTAAGGACTAAGAAATGTCACATAAACTAATCAAAACGACGCAAAAAAAAGTTCACCATTCCAACCCATCACTAAAACAAAGTTAAGAAATGATCTTTCTGTTTCTTCTTAATGAATTTCTGTATCCTCCACTCTTCTTAGCGTGGGCTAAACGAAACAAACCGAGCTAAAGAACAAGGTTTTTGCAGAGCAGATGTTCAAATATACAAACCTGTTTCTTATCAGCACTTACTAAAACATGAAACAAGTTTCTTTATTGGTGTTTGATGCACACGATGCTACTTTGTGGTTTAAGCTGAGCAGAATGTTAAAAAAAAAAAGATCATTAGCGATGCAGCCATCGAAACCATCTGTAGGAGATGTGATAGTTTCAGTTTGGGGTCCTTTTCACCCTGACGTCCTTTAAGGTTGACATTCTGCATAAAAAAGAGGTGGGAAATTTCTCCACCTTTCTGTAAATGTGTGCTGAAACCAGCCGTTTCAGACTTCAGTGTTTTTGTTACGTAACAACAATATCCGGTCTGTAACAGGAAGTCAGAGCTCGGAGCTTGTTCAGCCCATAGACTGTATAAAATACAACTCAACCCCTCCTCCGTTTTTCATTCCCTGCACACATGTGTGCTAACAAGGAGCTTAGGAGGGAGGCATGCTAGTTGTAGGCTGTCTTAATAAACACAGAGGTCGCTTTGACGCCCCACGTCTGCAGATTTGAAGATCTAGTGGATGATTTTTATTTATCATGGATAAGTGCTAGCGCTAGTTAGCATAGCTACATAGCTACATGACCATAGCTGTAGCTGTGTACCAAGACACACGTCGACATACTGACAAATAAAACAACAAGAAACACTAAATCTGTGACCAATCCTTCAGAAAAGGTCCTGCTGCCTTTC
The DNA here is from genome assembly GCF_009762535.1 of Notolabrus celidotus. Taxonomy (NCBI): domain Eukaryota; kingdom Metazoa; phylum Chordata; class Actinopteri; order Labriformes; family Labridae; genus Notolabrus; species Notolabrus celidotus. Next base: position 84,948 of record NW_023260064.1, read on the forward strand.
TGGCAGAGGTCGGTTTTACTCCCCACGTCTGCAGATTTGAAGATCTAGTGGATGACTTTTATTTACCATGGATAAGTCGTAGCGCTAATTAGCATAGCCACATAGCTACATGTTCGTTGCTGTAGCTGTAGCTGTGTACCAAGACACACGTCGACATACTGATAAATAAAACAACAAGAAACACTAAATCTGTGACCAATCCTTCAGAAAGGTCCTGCTGCAGGCGCCTCTCCATCAGGATCAGATTCTGGATCAGATTCAGAGGGTTGAAGTAACGTGATCTCTGAGCAGCCGTGTATTTTCAGCCAACATGTAAACATTAGATCAACGTGCCGGACAGCCGAGGCCACACCCACTTCCTGAGGGGGCGTGGTCAGAGAGAAAACAGACTGTTCTGAGGAGGACTGAAGAAGAGGGTTTTTCAGGCAGACCAAAATCTGATTTCAAAGTGTTTTTTTGAGCATAAACTTTAAAGACATGTTTTGGGGACCTCTTAGACCAATATATGTTGATGAAAAAAGCGTGATATGTCACCTTTAATCACGCTTAATCGCCTATTCAATCACGTGTTTATGATTCCATTAATTTGCATTTCAAAGTTATAGAAGCTACAAGAAGCAATCTTTACCACTGTCTTAGTATGAGAATCAAACAAATGCAGCACCGCTCCACCAGTGTGGTCTGAAACCACGACATCAGTCTGATTAGCTGCACCTGCATGCTTAGCTCGTAGGTGGTAGCTCAAACTCCAAGTTCTATGGTGACATCTTAACTCTGTGCAACATGCATATATCTTTTGGCTCGTTAGTTGTCTGAGCAGTTTGGTGTTGGTGTTTCCATTACAGTGGCAGCAGGAAGCTGAGGCGGCTTAACTATGGTTTGCAAAAAATGACAAAAAAGCACGTGATCAAAGAAAGAGGTTTTTAATTTCTGACCTTAATCACATCTCATCTAATGAGTTAAAGCTGATAGTCCAAGTTTAATGCTTCCGAAAAACCCTGCAGAACCTGAAATGCGGTACTGCTACCCCAGTGTGGTCTGAAACCACGACATCAGTCTGATTAGCTGCACCTGCATGCTTAGCTCGTAGGTGGTAGCTCAAACTCCAAGTTCTATGGTGACATCTTAACTCTGTGCAACATGCATATATCTTTTGGCTTGTCAGCTGAGCCGTTTGGGTTTTCAAAGGCACTGTGGTGTTGCTATTTTCCAACTTGGTGGTAACTATGGTTTGCAAAACATGACAAAAAAGCATGTGATTGAAGAAACAGCACTTTAATCACATCTCATCTAATGAGTTAAAGCTGATAGTCCAAGTTTAATGCTTCCGAAAAACCCTGCAGAACCTGAAATGCAGTACTGCTACCCCAGTGTGGTCTGACACCATGACATCGGCTGCACCTGCATGCTTAGCTCGTAGGTGGTAGCTCAAACTCCAGGTTCTATGGTGACATCTTAACTCTGTGCAACATGCATATATCTTTTGGCTTGTCAGCTGAGCCGTTTGGGTTTTCAAAGGCACTGTGGTGTTGCTATTTTCCAACTTGGTGGTAACTATGGTTTGCAAAACATGACAAAAAAGCATGTGATTGAAGAAACAGCACTTTAATCACATCTCATCTAATGAGTTAAAGCTGATAGTCCAAGTTTAATGCTTCTGAAAAACCTTGCAGAACCTGAAATGCAGTACTGCTACACCAGTGTGGTCTGACACCATGACATCGGCTGCACCTGCATGCTTAGCTCGTAGGCGGTAGCTCAAACTCTTTGGTGATGTCTTGATTCTGTGCAGCGTGCATATTTCTTTTGGCTTGTCAGCTGAGCCGTTTGGGTTTTCAAAGGCACTGTGGTGTTGCTATTTTCCAACTTGGTGGTAACTATGGTTTGCAAAACATGACAAAAAAAAACACGTGATTGAAGAAATAGCACTTTAAATTCAGACCTGAATCGCATCTCAGTTAACAAAGCTGACAGCCCGAGAACAAAATTGCTCACAAGAACATAGCGCATCAATTTCAGACGTTATCGCGTCTTAATCAAGGCGTTAGAGCTGCAAGTCTGAGAGTAATGCTTACAAAAAACTCCTTATGGGTGAAACTTCAGAGTTTGGTATCACCCTCAGTTGCAAAAGTGTGAGTAATCAAAGCTCTGCACACCCTCGTCTCTGGGTTGAATTTATCAGGCACAGATGTTGGAGTTTTTTCTGCAGAAGGTCAACCTAAAAGATGAGTCAGGGTAGAACTCCCTTTTTAAGATCTAAACCACGTCCGGTATCTGAGATTACATCGTCCATGCCTG
>NW_023260064.1:92245-95656 GCF_009762535.1 Notolabrus celidotus
GGACGATCTGGACTCCAGCGGCAACAGCTTCTACGACTCGTCTCATCACTATCACTTCTCTCTCTTACTCCCCTCTATCTGTCTTTCCAGACCCAACTCAGTCGAGGCATGACGGCTGTCTAACATGAGTCTGGTCCTGCTGGAGGTTTCTGCCTGTTAAAAGGAAGTTTGTCCTCTCCGCTGTAACTTGCTAAATACTGCGATGTGCAATGCTCATGATGGATTAAGGTGGGGTCAGACTGAGTCTTACCCTGTCTTGGTGTTGGGTCTCTGTTCATAATTTGACATAGAGTGGTCTAGACCTCCTATGTTTGTAAAAGAGTCTTGAGATAACGTTTGTTGTGATTTGGCGCTATACAAATAAAGATTGATTGATTGATTGATTGATTGATTGATTGATTGATTGATTGATTACCTCCAGGCTGGATTACTGCAATGGAGTCCTGTTCGGGGTACCCAGCAATGCCCTGGACCAGCTCCAATACGTGCAGAACTCAGCTGCCAGGGTTCTCACGCACACCAAACCCTGTCAGCACATCACCCCCTCTCTCATTCACCTCCACTCCCCCCCTGCCCAATACCTGGCTGACCTCCTCCACCAACACGCTCCATCCCAGAACCTAAGGTCTTCGGACCTGGGTCTCCTCTCCATCCCCAGGACTAAGCTGCGGACCCTTGGGGATAGAGCCTTCAGTGTGGCGGCCCCTACTCTGTGGAACTCTCTCCCTCCTGACATCCACAGCGCCCCGACCCTGGACGCTTTTAAGAGAGCAATCAAAACGCACCTTTTCCTCAAGGCCTTTCCCCGTTAGATATCCCCACCTACCCCCCAGACCCCTGACCTGACCCTGTGAAGAGACCTTGGGTTTCTTGAAAGGCGCTATATAAATACCAGTTATTATTATTATTATTATTATTACCTAACTTCTGTGGAGCTAGTGTGAGGTAAAGAGGCGGGGCTTTAGCCTCCTCGCTAACAGCTACAGTGTTCCTGCCTGTCAATCAAGTCAGCCACGCCCTTATTTGGGCATAACTCATAAGTTTAATATCTTCACAAATATAGAGTTATAATAATTCCCCCGTACAGTGTGTGCTGAGAGAGAAATGAGCTCTTCAGACCTAAACTGTTTTTTGAACCAGGCTGTAAACATGTTTATTTCTGCTGTAAAGATCGTCTCTTTGAATGGGTGTGTATGTGGTTTCCTGTGTTTCTGCAGCCAGCCTCTAGTGGACGCTTGAGGAACTGTAGCCTTTAACACTTCTGCACGGGCTTCACATTTTAAAGGTGACATATCATGCAAAATTGACTTTTTAATGGTTCTTTACCTGAAATCTGTGTCCCTGTCTACAAACCCCCCGAGAATGAAAAGAATCCATTCTGCCCCTGTTCTGATTTCTCCACCTTTCTGTAAATGTGTGCTGAAACCAGCCGTTTCAGACTTCAGTGTTTTTGTTACGTAACAACAATATCCGGTCTGTAACAGGAAGTCAGAGCTCGGAGCTTGTTCAGCCCATAGACTGTATAAAATACAACTCAACCCCTCCTCCGTTTTTCATTCCCTGCACACATGTGTGCTAACAAGGAGCTTAGGAGGGAGGCATGCTAGTTGTAGGCTGTCTTAATAAACACAAAGGTCGCTTTGACTCCCCACGTCTGCAGATTTGAAGATCTAGTGGATGATTTTTATTTATCATGGATAAGTGCTAGCGCTAGTTAGCATAGCCACATAGCTACATGTTCGTAGCTGTGTACCAAGACACACGTCTACATACTGATAAATAAAACAACAAGAAACACTAAATCTGTGACCAATCGTTCAGAAAGGTCCTGCTACAGGCGCCTCTCCATCAGGATCAGATTCAGAGGGTTGAAGTAACGCGATCTCTGAGCAGCCGTGTATATTCAGCCAACATGTAAACATTAGATCAACGTGTTGGACAGCCGAGGCCACACCCACTTCCTGAGGGGGCGTGGTCAGACAGAAAACAGACTGTTCTGATGAGGACTGAAGAAGAGGGGTTTTCAGGCAGACCAAAATCTGATTTCAAAGTGTTTTTTTGAGCATAAACTTTAAAGACATGTTTTGGGGACCTCTTAGACCAATATATGTTGATGAAAAAAGCGTGATATGTCACCTTTAAGACCGGAGGTTGATGCTTTGCATTCACAGAGACACAATAAAAACAGCAGAGACTTGCTTTTAGTTCTGTTAAATCAGCCGTCCCACTTTCTGTTCCATGAACTCATCTTTTGTTTTTATTGAATCTTAATGAATTCTTTGTTCCACCAAACACCTGATGTTATTAACCTCATTGTTAGTCGTTTGAAGTTTTAAAAACCGATGCAAATTACACCCTGTGATGTTTTCAGATGTTTGAAACTCACCACCTTAACATTGTTTTGTATTTTAGAAACTACTTTCATTCTTTTTTTTATTCCCTGCAGGTGAAACCAAACTTTGATAATGAACACTACCAGGCAAAAGTTTGGAAACACCTTCTCATTCAAGGGTTCGTATTTATTTGAATTATTTGAAACACTGAGTAATACCAAGGTGTGTCCAAACTTTTGACTGGTAGTGTATAAAACGGTCACTGGTTCCACTCCCGGCCTCGACCCTTTGCTGCACGGTGAACGCACTTGAACTCTTCTCGTCTCTCTGACCTCTCAAAGCGTTTTAACACTACATGTCACATTCACCCTTTCACACCACGTTCACACTCTGAAGTCAGAGGCTGCTAAAGTCAGTGACCTTCAGGATTAATCCCTTCCACACGCATTCACACACCGCTGGCTGTCACAGTTTGGGGTGCAGTGTCTTGCACAAGGACACTTTGGCATAAGAGCAGAAGATGGGATCAAACCACCGCAGAGAGATGTCGGACTCTTCATTACATCCTTCCCTCTTTCCTCCTTTTTGTTTCCTGTCTCCCTTTACCTGCCCTAAAGGAAAAGCCCAGAGGAACATTTTACTGCTCAAGGCTTTCTCTTCTAAGTCTCCAGAGACAAAATTGAGATTCTCACTTTAGCCTCATTTAAGTTTCAAATTGTTCTCATTAGTTTCTCCTAAAGTTCACTAGGAGAAATAGTTGAGACCATGACATGAGTCTTATTTGAGACTTAAATGAGAGATCTCATTAATGGCTCATTTTCTTTAAATATATTTTTGGCCTTTTTGCCTTTATTTGACAGGACAGCTGAAGAGAGACAGGAAATGTGGGGAGTAGTGAGCGGGGGAAGACATGCAGGAAATTGTAGACCGGCCAGGAAGCAAACCGGCGACCCCTGCTACGAGAACTGTAGCCTCTGTATGTGGGGCACTTCCTCCTCCTCCTCCTCCTCCTCCTCTTCCTCCTCTTCCTCCTCCTCCTCTTCCTCCTCTTCCTCTTCCTCCTCCTCCTCCTCTTCCT
>NW_023260065.1:0-17500 GCF_009762535.1 Notolabrus celidotus
GGAAGTGTTTAAACTTGTTTGTGTACAGTAGGTTTGTTTATGGTCTTTATTTGTCCAATCAAAACCTTCCAATCCTCAGACCAGATGAAATAGGAGCCGGCACTCTGATGGACCTGAACCAGGATTATAATCTCATCTTTAGTCCAGAGTGATGCTGACGTGTTAACCTCTCTCTTCTTCTCTTGTCTTATCTTTAAGATGCAGCTCAAGGTCCCTCAGACTGTAAAGATCACAGAGGTCAAAGGTCACGGTCTTAGTCACATGTTCTGTCTTGTTTGTTCCCTTCAGTTCCTACGACTGCCGGGACGGGCAGCGAGACCACCGGGGTCGCCATCTTTGACTACGAGCCTCTGAAAGCCAAAACAGGTAAGCATGAGGTTCAGAGACACATGACCAATCAGACCTCTCCCACCTGTCAGTCAAAGAGGCCACGCCCCTTTAACCCTTCACCTGCTGTCAACAGGTGTTTATAAATTCAGCCGTACAGTCGTCATGACGACAGAAATTAGCTATAGAGACCCAAACTGTTTTTAACATGGGGACTCTATGGGGGACTGACTCACTGCAGGAGACACACTCTAGTGGACTCTGGAGGAACTGCAGTTTTTGGGGACTCAGTCTTGACTGTCAGTCTATAGTGATGATGACATCAGAGTCAGTCTGAGCTGTTATTGGTTGTCTGTGTTCAGGTATCGCCAGCAGAGCCATCAGACCCATGCTGGGCATCGTGGACCCCCTGCACACACTGAGCATGCCCGAGAGAGTCGCCGCCAACAGCGGCTTTGACGTGCTCTGGTTAGTCCATCTCTGTCCCCCTGCCTGTCTGTCTGTCTGTCTGTCTGTCTGTTCCCCTGCCTGTCTGTCTGTCTGTTCCCCTGCCTGTCTGTCTGTTCCCCTGCCTGTCTGTCTGTCTGTCCCCCTGCCTGCCTGTCTGTCTGTCTGCCTGTCTGTCTGTCTGTCTGTTCCCCTGCCTGTCTGTCCCCCTGTCCCCCTGTCTGTCTGTCTGTTCCCCTGCCTGTCTGTCTGTCCCCCTGCCTGCCTGTCTGTCTGTCTGTCCCCCTGCCTGTCTGTCTGTCTGTCTGTTCCCCTGCCTGTCTGTCTGTCTGTCTGTTCCCCTGCCTGTCTGTCACCCTGCCTGTCTGTCTGTCTGCCTGTCTGTTCCCCTGCCTGTCTGTCCCCCTGCCTGTCTGTCCCCCTGCCTGTCTGTCCCCCTGCCTGTCTGTCTGTGTGCCTGCCTGCCTGTCTGTCTGTCTGTCTGTCTGTCTGCCTGCCTGCCTGTCTGTCTGTCTGTCTGTCTGTCTGCCTGCCTGCCTGTCTGTCTGTCTGCCTGCCTGCCTGTCTGTCTGTCTGCCTGCCTGCCTGCCTGTCTGTTTGTCTGTCTGTCTGCCTGTCTGTCTGCCTGCCTGCCTGTCTGCCTGTCTGTCTGCCTGTCTGTCTGTCTGTCTGTCTGCCTGCCTGCCTGTCTGTCTGTCTGTCTGTCTGTCTGCCTGCCTGCCTGCCTGCCTGTCTGTTTGTCTGTCTGTCTGCCTGTCTGTCTGCCTGCCTGCCTGTCTGCCTGCCTGTCTGCCTGCCTGCCTGTCTGTCTGTCTGTCTGTCTGCCTGCCTGCCTGTCTGCCTGCCTGTCTGTTTGTCTGTCTGTCTGCCTGCCTGCCTGTCTGCCTGCCTGTCTGTCTGTTTGTCTGACTGTCTGCCTGTCTGTCTCGTGGTTTGGTCCACAGTGTCCCCTCCAGGTGAAGGTGTACCTGTCCAGGTTCCTGCTGAGGGACAGTCTCACAGGTAGAGAGCAGAGTCTGAGGAGTGAGGCCAGGAGAGTCCGGACTGTGACTCTGTGATATAACACTGTACATGAACAGTGTGTTCTTACACAGCCTGCTGTCTGTCTCTGTCTGAAGCAGGACACGTGGAGCAGCCCTGACCTCTGACCTCTCCCCCTCCTTAACCTCTCACCCACATGCAGCTCTGCAGTGAGGCCTCAGAGGGAACGTTAGTGAGGCGGGGACATGTGGACGCTGTGTTAATGATTTTAGGAGAGAAGGACACTTCAGGTTCAGGGTCCAAACGGAGCGAAGGAGTAAACATGTGAACCATCCTTTACTCTCTGAACGTCCCGGGGCACGAGCGGCCATGTTTCAGATCCTTTCAGTCAGGGTCACTTCATCTCTAACACACACCGTCCAAACTAACACACACACCTGAGCGACACTCACACCTCAACGACACTCACACCTGAGCGACACACACACCTCAACGACACTCACACCTGAGCGACACACACACCTCAACGACACACACACCTGAGCGACACACACACCTGAGCTCCTCTTCAAACAGGCGCACAGATAAACATTCAAAACCAGCAGGTCACACCGTGTCCAGGAAGAGATCACAACATGAGCTGTGAGGTCACACCGTGTCCAGGAAGAGATCACAACATGAGCTGTGAGGTCACACCGTGTCCAGGAAGAGACCACAACATGAGCTGTGAGGTCACACCGTGTCCAGGAAGAGATCAAAACATGAGCTGTGAGGTCACAGCGTGTCCAGGAAGAGATCAAAACATGAGCTGTGAGGTCACAGCGTGTCCAGGAAGAGATCAAAACATGAGCTGTGAGGTCACAGCGTGTCCAGGAAGAGATCAAAACATGAGCTGTGAGGTCACAGCGTGTCCAGGAAGAGATCAAAACATGAGCTGTGAGGTCACAGCGTGTCCAGGAAGAGATCACACCATGAGCTGTGAGGTCACAGCGTGTCCAGGAAGAGATCAAAACATGAGCTGTGAGGTCACAGCGTGTCCAGGAAGAGATCAAAACATGAGCTGTGAGGTCACACCGTGTCCAGGAAGAGATCAAAACATGAGCTGTGAGGTCACAGCGTGTCCAGGAAGAGATCAAAACATGAGCTGTGAGGTCACAGCGTGTCCAGGAAGAGATCACACCATGAGCTGTGAGGTCACAGCGTGTCCAGGAAGAGATCACAACATGAGCTGTGAGGTCACAGCGTGTCCAGGAAGAGATCAAAACATGAGCTGTGAGGTCACAGCGTGTCCAGGAAGAGATCAAAACATGAGCTGTGAGGTCACAGCGTGTCCAGGAAGAGATCACAACATGAGCTGTGAGGTCACAGCGTGTCCAGGAAGAGATCACAACATGAGCTGTGAGGTCACACCGTGTCCAGGAAGAGATCAAAACATGAGCTGTGAGGTCACAGCGTGTCCAGGAAGAGATCACAACATGAGCTGTGAGGTCACAGCGTGTCCAGGAAGAGATCAAAACATGAGCTGTGAGGTCACAGCGTGTCCAGGAAGAGATTGTATTTGTCGTATAAACATATATTTATATAACATGTGTTTATGTTTCATTTCCTCAGTCACGCTCTCGAGTCGTACACCGCCCTGCCCTACAACCAGAGGAGTCCCTGCCCCCCCAACCCCATCAACCGCCCCGCCTACCAGGGCAGCAACCCTATCAGTGACGTCTGGTCCCGCCACGCCCTTAACGTGGTCGCCAAGTACATGAAGCGGTGAGTTTAAATAAAGTTTTATTGTCGGACTAATCCATGTGTTTATTGATTTATTGATGGATTGTTTGTTTGTTTACAGAGCGGTGCGTGACCCCGAGGACGTGGAGGCCCGGTCCAGCATGCACCTGGCCAGCGTGTTCGCTGGGATCGGCTTTGGGAACGCCGGAGTCCACCTGTGGTGAGGAGCTGTTTACAAACACACAGAGGGTTATAGAGTCTGTTTACAAACACACAGAGGGTTATAGAGTCTGTTTACAAACACACACAGAGAGTTATAGAGTCTGTTTACAAACACACAGAGGGTTATAGAGTCTGTTTACAAACACACAGAGGGTTATAGAGTCTGTTTACAAACACACAGAGGGTTATAGAGTCTGTTTACAAACACACAGAGGGTTATAGAGTCTGTTTACAAACACACAGAGGATTATAGAGTCTGTTTACAAACACACAGAGGGTTATAGAGTCTGTTTACAAACACACAGAGGGTTATAGAGTCTGTTTACAAACACACAGAGGGTTATAGAGTCTGTTTACAAACACACAGAGAGTTATAGAGTCTGTTTACAAACACACAGAGAGTTATAGAGTCTGTTTACAAACACACAGAGGGTTATAGAGTCTGTTTACAAACACACACAGTGGGTTATAGAGTCTGTTTACAAACACACAGAGGGTTATAGAGTCTGTTTACAAACACACAGAGGGTTATAGAGTCTGTTTACAAACACACAGAGGGTTATAGAGTCTGTTTACAAACACACAGAGGGTTATAGAGTCTGTTTACAAACACACAGAGGGTTATAGAGTCTGTTTACAAACACACAGAGGGTTATAGAGTCTGTTTACAAACACACAGAGGGTTATAGAGTCTGTTTACAAACACACAGAGGGTTATAGAGTCTGTTTACAAACACACAGAGGGTTATAGAGTCTGTTTACAAACACACAGAGAGTTATAGAGTCTGTTTACAAACACACAGAGAGTTATAGAGTCTGTTTACAAACACACAGAGGGTTATAGAGTCTGTTTACAAACACACACAGTGGGTTATAGAGTCTGTTTACAAACACACAGAGGGTTATAGAGTCTGTTTACAAACACACAGAGGGTTATAGAGTCTGTTTACAAACACACAGAGGGTTATAGAGTCTGTTTACAAACACACAGAGGGTTATAGAGTCTGTTTACAAACACACAGAGAGTTATAGAGTCTGTTTACAAACACACAGAGAGTTATAGAGTCTGTTTACAAACACACAGAGGGTTATAGAGTCTGTTTACAAACACACAGAGAGTTATAGAGTCTGTTTACAAACACACAGAGGGTTATAGAGTCTGTTTACAAACACACAGAGGGTTATAGAGTCTGTTTACAAACACACAGAGGGTTATAGAGTCTGTTTACAAACACACAGAGAGTTATAGAGTCTGTTTACAAACACACAGAGGGTTATAGAGTCTGTTTACAAACACACAGAGGGTTATAGATTCTGTTTACAAACACACAGAGGGTTATAGAGTCTGTTTACAAACACACAGAGGGTTATAGAGTCTGTTTACAAACACACAGAGAGTTATAGAGTCTGTTTACAAACACACAGAGAGTTATAGAGTCTGTTTACAAACACACAGAGGGTTATAGAGTCTGTTTACAAACACACAGAGGGTTATAGATTCTGTTTACAAACACACAGAGGGTTATAGAGTCTGTTTACAAACACACAGAGGGTTATAGAGTCTGTTTACAAACACACACAGAGTTATAGAGTCTGTTTACAAACACACACAGAGGGTTATAGAGTCTGTTTACAAACACACAGAGGGTTATAGAGTCTGTTTACAAACACACACAGAGTTATAGAGTCTGTTTACAAACACACAGAGGGTTATAGAGTCTGTGGTTATAGATGTTAAAATAAACTCTCTCTCTCTCTGCAGTCATGGGATGTCGTATCCGATCGCTGGGAACGTGAAGACTCACTCGGCTAAGGGTTACAGCGTGGATCACGCCCTGGTGGTGAGTGAGGAGAGTGTTTTTATAAACCTTTATGCTCAGAGAGTTCAGAGGACTACAGGGTGTTCAGTCTCGCTACATTCAGGGATGGAAAGGTGTAAGGATCCGGTCTGGATCAGGTTCAGAGTTAGAGTTTTTCTGTAAGTAAGGGTCCTCTGAAGTACTGAAAAACAAACCTGTGTGTGTGTGTGTGTGTGTGTGTGTGTGTGTGTGTGTCCCCGTCCTCAGCCTCATGGTCTCTCGGTGGTCCTCACGTCTCCAGCTGTCTTCAACTTCACTGCCCCAATGTGCCCTGAACGCCACCTGGAGGCCGCAGAGATCATGGGTATGAGTGAGCATATCACAATCTGTCACCACGACAACAACAACAACCACAACGACAACAACACAGTCACATGATCAGCAGCACAATACATCACAGAAACAACAACAGGGACACTAACAGACCCTCTGTGATGCGTTCAGGGACACTAACAGACCCTCTGTGATGTGTTCAGGGACACTAACAGACCCTCTGTGATGCGTTCAGGGACACTAACAGACCCTCTGTGATGTGTTCAGGGACACTAACAGACCCTCTGTGATGTGTTCAGGGACACTAACAGACCCTCTGTGATGTGTTCAGGTGCAGATATCCGTCAGGTGAAGCGGGAGGATGCGGGAGCGGTCCTGGCCGACACTCTGCGTCACTTCCTGTATGACCTGAAGGTGGAGGACGGTCTGGGAGCTGTGGGGTACAGTAAAGATGACATCCCGGCGCTGGTCAAAGGAACCATTCCTCAGGTGAGTTCTTACCTGACGTCATGACGACGGTCTCTCTGTGATCCTCAGGGTGAAACATTTAACACGGAGAGGTCAGAGGTCAGAGGTCATAAGAACATATTAAGGACGACCTTCAGATCCTCCACCAAGTTTATCAAATCATGAACACGGGTCATTCAGGGGAGTGAAGGGTTTTCACCTTGGTGTGTGTGTGTGTGTGTGTGTGTGTGTGTTTCCAGGAGCGAGTGACTAAACTGTCCCCCAGAGAGCACACTGAGGAGGACCTGAGCCACCTGTTTGAAGCCTCCATGAAGCTCTACTGAACACGCTGAGCCCGTGTCCTTGAACTGATCTCAGGTCTGCTCTGTGTGGAGCTGCAGTTCCTCTAACAGCCACTAGATGGAGCTGTTTCTCCCGCTGCTCTTTCCTGGAGCTGCTCACCTCAGTGCCGTGTGTTTCTAACCATGAATGTAACGTGTGAACCTTTGTACCGCTCGCAGCATTAAAGCCGGCTGAAAGCTTCAACGCCTGCTCTTGGTTTTATTCAAACACTGAAGGGTCCACCAGCCCGGTCTGAGAGGGGCTAGAGGAAGACCTGTAGACCGGTCTGAGGCCTGAGCTCCTCATGGCTGGTAATAGAAAGAAGGTGTGCTAATCAGATGTTCTAGTGCTCATGAAGAACCCGAACCAGCTGCAGTCTTCATTCTGAACCTGAACAACATAGTCCAGAATCAGGCTTCTGTGGTGTGTGTGTGTGTGTGTGTGTGTGTGTGTGTGTGTGTGTGTGTGTGTGTGTTTATATATTCGTGTGTGTTTCTGAGAACAGCTCGTCTCTGGTTTAAATCCAGTTTAATCTGATCCAGGATCAGTCGTTATATAAAGCTGATCTGACCGTGTTTAACGGGTTTAACCCTGAGATCAGCAAACGAGCTAAGAACAGAGTGACCCTGAACGCACCACAGAGCACAGTCACACACACCTGAGCTCACCTGTGTTACACATGACTCATGGAACCTGAGCTCACCTGTGTTACACATGACTCATGGAACCTGAGCTCACCTGTCCGGACTCACCTGAGATCAGAGACCTGAACCCCCTGAGCTCGGAGACCTGAACCCCCTGAGCTCAGAGACCTGAACCCCCTGAGTTCAGAGACCTGAACCCCTTAAGCTCAGAGACCTGAACCCCCTGAGCTCAGAGACCTGAACCCCCTGAAGGAAGGAGGAGAGGAGTCAGTGGAGCTCTGTGTTCCATGTGGACGACACTCCTCCGTCTCCTCTCATTGTAAGAAGTGAGGTCAAAATACCTGGCTGAGTCACGGGTGCCCACACGTTGCCTTGGTAACAGAGATCAGCTGGTGGAGCCTGAGGTTCAGTGACTCCTGCGTTGGTGTTTGTTACGTTTCCTCTCAGTGTTCCTCCTCTCCTCTGATGATCCGGAGCACACGACGCTGCAGGAACCTCATTGGACAACACAGCTGTCCATCATGAAGCCACGCCCCCTCTTTTTATATCATCACTAATAATTCAAAGTAAACAGAAACATGAACACAGAGACATGATCAGCATGATGAGAACTATAACCACTGAAACATGTTTACAAACATTTTACACTTTGACCCATGTCCCATCTGTTAACATGGAGGAGGCGGGGCTTATGACCCATCTGTTAACATGGAGGAGGCGGGGCTTATGACCCATGTCCCATCTGTTAACATGGAGGAGGCGGGGCTCATGAGCTATACTGCAGACAGCCAGCAGGGGGAGCTCTGCATGTTGTTGTTTATAGATAAACGTGTAAACACACCCTGACCCTCTGAACATGGTCATAAACATCAGAGAGACCAAACCTCAGAGCAGAGGCAGAGAGGACACCTGACATCCTCCGTGAGTGTGTGTGTGTGTTACAGACACACACACACTCACACACACTGCAGGATTAGTGACGGAGTGTATTTAAGCTCAGACTGTGTGTGAGACAGAGAGTGTGTGTGAGACAGAGAGTGTGTGTGACACAGAGAGTGTGTGTGAGACAGAGAGCAGCATGCAGCAGATCTACAAACAGACCGATGAACAGTTTGAGGTTTATACCACCGTCTTCTCCCCACAAGGTAACACACACACACACACACACACACACACACACACACACACACACACACTGTGATCAATAACCTGTGTTGGTCCTGAGGGTCAGCTCCTGATGCTCGGTGTGTTTGTGTCTCAGTGACCAGGACCAGGACCAGGACCAGACATGTGGAGGCCGAGAAGGTAAAGAGACTTCCTTCACTTTGGACCTCCTTACTAACCTGAACCTGAACCTGAACCTGAACCTGAACCTGAACCTGAGCCTGAACCTGAACCTGAATCTGAGCCTGAACCTGAATCTGCGTGTTTGATGGGATCGTTACTGAGCCAGAATCAAACTTTAACTTCAGCAAAGAAACAACAAAACAACACAACAACACAACAACACAATAACACAACAACACAATAACACAATAACACAACAACACAACAACACAACAACACAACAACACAATAACACAACAACACAATAACACAATAACACAACAACACAATAACACAACTACACAGCAACACAACTACACAGCAACACAACTACACAGCAACACAACTACACAGCAACACAACTACACAGCAACACAACTACACAACTACACAGCAACACAACTACAACAACACAACAACACAATAACACAACAACACAATAACACAACTACACAGCAACACAACTACACAACTACACAGCAACACAACTACACAGCAACACAACTACACAGCAACACAACTACACAACTACACAGCAACACAACTACACAGCAACACAACTACAACAACACAAAAACACAACAACACACGCTGCACAACGTAAACAAACAACTAGCGAGGGAGCACAAACAGAGCAACAGGCTGAGCGTCACAGAGTAGACCTGAAGACTCAGATGTTATAATGTTACAATGTTACATTTTACAATGTTATAATGTTATAATGTCATTTATCAGACGCTTTTATCCAAAGCGACGTACATACGAGAACAAGAACAACACAAGCAAAGATCTAGACAAGAGGAAACAAGATCAGTGAGAGGAACAAAGAGCTTCAAGTCAGTTTGGGTTCAGATACTGCCAAGCAGTGTAAAGGCAATGCACAAAAATAAGTAAGGACGTTTTTTCCTTACAGATCCATGTTTTGTTTGCTGTGTCTCGTTGTTGTTGTTGTTTCTCCTTGTTGTGTCTCGTTGTCGCTGTGTCTCCTTGTTGTTGTTGTTGTGTCTCCTTGTTGCTGTGTCTCCTTGTTGTTGTTGCTGTGTCTCCTTGTTGTTGTTGTGTCTCCTTGTTGCTGTGTCTCGTTGTTGTTGCTGTGTCTCCTTGTTGTTGTTGTTGTGTCTCCTTGTTGCTGTGCCTCAATGTTGTTGTTGCTGTGTCTCCTTGTTGTTGTTGTTGTGTCTCTTTGTTGCTGTGCCTCATTGTTGTTGTTGCTGTGTCTCCTTGTTGTTGTGTCTCGTTGTTGCTGTCTCCTTGTTGCTGTGTCTCGTTGTTGTTGTGTCTCGTTGTTGCTGTCTCCTTGTTGCTGTGTCTCGTTGTTGCTGTGTCTCGTTGTTGCTGTGTCTCGTTGTTGTGTCTCGTTGTTGCTGTCTCCTTGTTGCTGTGTCTCCTAGTTGCTGTGTCTCGTTGTTGCTGTGTCTCCTTGTTGTTGTGTCTCCTTGTTGTGTCTCGTTGTTGCTGTCTCGTTGTTGCTGTGTCTCGTTGTTGCTGTGTCTCGTTGTTGCTGTGTCTCCTTGTTGTTGTGTCTCCTTGCTGTGTCTCGTTGTTGCTGTCTTCTTGTTGCTGTGTCTCGTTGTTGTGTCTCGTTGTTGCTGTGTCTCCTTGTTGTTGTGTCTCCTTGTTGTGTCTCGTTGTTGCTGTGTCTCCTTGTTGTTGTGTCTCCTTGTTGTGTCTCGTTGCTGTCTCCTTGTTGCTGTGTCTCGTTGTTGCTGTGTGTCTTTGTTACATTGAATAGGTCCTCTCTGATTGGTCGATACAGAATAAGTGGGCGTGTCTAACAGGTCTTCTTGAAGGGAAAATGAAATGAACAGATGTTTGAGTGGAGTTTGTTCAGACCTGGTTCCGTTCCTGTCCCACAGTTTGAGGTCTTTAGTCCCTTCTCTTCAGACTCATACAGATGTCCCACAGACGGGATGGTCTCAGAGCTCAGCGGGGACAGGTTCAGGGGGACGCTGCTCGGTCTGACTTCAGAGAGATTTAAGGGGCCTTAATCTGAGTCGTTGTGTGTCCAGATGCTAGACTCTGATCTGCATTGATGGAAGAGAGGGAGCGGGACATCACAGATACAGACCGTACCCTGAGTCTGGACTATAGTCTGAGAAGGGTCCTGGTCTCTGTCTGTAGTCTGAGAAGGGTTCTGGTCTCTGTCTGTAGTCTGAGAAGGGTTCTGGTCTCTGTCTGTAGTCTGAGAAGGGTTCTGGTCTCTGTCTGTAGTCTGAGAAGGGTTCTGGTCTCTGTCTGTAGTCTGAGAAGGGTTCTGGCCTCTTTCTGTAGTCTGAGAAGGGTCCTGGTCTCTGACTGTAGTCTGAGAAGGGTCCTGGTCTCTGTCTGTAGTCTGAGAAGGGTTCTGGTCTCTGTCTCCACCAATCAGGTGTCAGCAAGAAGAACAGTCTGTATGGAGAGCAACAGCAGGTGTTCTAGAATTCTGACATCATGTCTTTGATGATGTCATAATTCTGTCTTTGATGATGTCATAATTCTGTCTTTGATGTCATAATTCTGTCTTTGATGATGTCAGAGTTCGTCTTTGATGATGTCAGAGTTCTGTCTTTGATGATGTCATAATTCTGTCTTTGATGATGTCAGAGTTCTGTCTTTGATGATGTCAGAGTTCTGTCTTTGATGATGTCAGAGTTCTGTCTTTGATGATGTCAGAGTTCAGCAGGAGCACAGAGTTAGCATCTGTTCCCTGAGGCGTCGATCACAAACCACCTGGGATGATAAAAGGTCAGAGGTCATTGAGAATAAGTAACCGTGGTGAACCTTCAGAGAACACACTGAAGAGGATCATCCTGACGGGGAGGACCACACACTGTCCGTAAAACCCTGAACAGGGTCTGACCTCAGACCAGCTCCATGTGACGGGTTCACAGAGTCTGATCATACAGCTCTGGCTTTCACACACCTACGTTTCTCTGAGCCTACACACACACACACACACACACACACACACACGTTCTCTGTACAACGAGTGGGGGGCAGTATCATCTGGCATCCAACCTGTCCTCTTAATGAAGCGTCCACTCCATCTGTGTTCCCTCTAAGCTGTGTAGTGTGTATGTGTGTGTGTGTGTGTGTGTGTGTGTAAACGTGTCCAAATGTGTCTGAATGCGTGTGTGGGTTTGTGTGTTAATGCGAGTTACATCAGTGTGACCTCTGACCCCCGTGTATTTACAGACTGCTAATCTGAACAGTGGCTATTTAAAGCAGATTAAAGCTGGCACACTGATGTATGACACACACACACACATACACCAAACACACACACCAAACATACACACACACACACACACACACACAGGTGTGCAGGTTGGTTGAGTTTCAGTTTCATAACAAACAAAAGTATTTTTATCCTGATTAAAAAAAACTCTGATCATGAGACTCGTCAAATAAAAACTTAATATTTATTCTTAGTATCTTATATTTTATATTCATTATAAGTTATATTTTATATTTATTATAAGTTATATTTTATATTCATTATAAGTTATATTTTATATTTATTATAAGTTATATTTTATATTTGTTATATTAAAGAATTATTATATTTAATATTTAATATATTTGGTATATTAAATATATTTGATGAGCTTCAATGAGATTTTTCAAAGTTCTCGTTGACCCCCTTTGAAAGTCCGACACCTCGATGACTTCAGATCTCTGATGGTTTGAACTGAACGTGGTCTTAAAGAGTCTGCTGATGGTTCAGGACTAATGGATCCGGGTCCGGCTGAGGTCTGACCCTGCAGTGTTTGGGATCATGTCAGGGGTTCAGAGTGAAGTCCTGAGGGTTCAGGGTGTTGGGGGTCTTGGTTCAGAATAAGAGCAGCTGTGTCCTGTGATTGGCAGGTGGTGGTGGCTGTGCTTCAGTACCGGTCCCGCTGGCCGAAGGAGCTGGACCTGAACCAGGGAGACCTGATCCAGGTTCTGTTTAAGGAGGACGAGACCTGGTGGTTTGGACGGCTTACAGACGGACGTGAGGGATATTTCCCTGCAGGCTGTGTGGAGCCACTGCAGGTACCCACACACCTCACAACCAGGTCTTAGACCTCCCGAAACAGACTCGGACAGACTCTGACGGACTCTGAAAGACTCTGACGGACTCTGACGGACTCTGACGGACTCTGACGGACTCTGAAAGACTCTGACGGACTCTGACGGACTCTGACGGACTCTGACGGACTCTGAAAGACTCTGACGGACTCTGACGGACTCTGACGGACTCTGACGATCATAAAACATATCTCACTCTGCTGCAGCTCGATGTTTGAGCAAGAGGTCAGGGAAGGATTCAGGTCTTAGGTTGGTCCAGGATCAGGATTGGTCTCTGAATGTTCCGTGTTATAAGTGTTGTCCTCTGATTGGCTGGCAGCCAGCTGTGATGTAACAGTCTTTGTACTGCAGGGCGGAGCTTCATCCACAGCCACGCCCACTCTTCTGAGGAGGGTGTCGATGCCGGCCGATGGACCAACAGCAGCCGCCCCCTGTGGCTGCACCAGGTAACTGCAGCCACGTCACCAGCCCGGCCTCTGAGAGCCCGGCCTCTGAGAGCCCGGCCTCTGAGAGCCCGGCCTCTGAGAGCCCGGCCTCTGAGAGCCCGGCCTCTGAGAGCCCGGCCTCTGAGAGCCCGGCCTCTGAGAGCAGGGTCAGATCATTAAACCTGAAGAGCAGACCGCTCTAAGATCTGTTCAGTCCCGGGTTCAGAGTCTTCCATGTTAGAGTTTCTGTGGTTCTGGAGACTCTGGACCTGGATCTCTGTAGTCCTGTTGGTGAAGTATGTGGGCCGTCTCCTCCCTGCAGTGGTCGCAGTACTCCGAGGCTGCTGAGGAAAAACAGCATCCGGCAGGACGGGCTCTCTGGTCCAGCAGCTCCTCCTCACAGCTCCCCGAGCCTCTTCCACCGGGTCCTCGCCAAGTCCAGGAGGAAGAGCTGCCCCCACCTCCCCCAACCCCACCCAAACACGGGCTCTTTCAACACCGCGTTCCAGCCGGACTAGACCTGCAACAAGTCCTGCCTCTCAGACACAAGGGATCTAGTTTTAATGGTTTTCAGTTTTTGAATTTGGACCTCAAAGAGAAAGACTCAGCATGAGCCGGGACACCTGGTCTGCACCGTCGGTCCAGACTGCTGAGGCCAGGTTTGAGTCCTTCTGGTCTCATCCCAGGGGAGTCAGTCAAACCAAGGTGCTGAGGCTGAATCGAGTCCCCCAGGTCAGGTCCACTGAGGTCCTGTATGAGTCACTGAGGTCCCGGTCCAGAGCTGGGTTCAAGCTCGAGTCATGTTAAATGTAGCGGTTCATGAGGACCAAACCGAGTCATCAAGGTCCAGTCTCAGGTGTACTCTGAGTTCCTGATGTGGCAGAGTAGAGTCTCAGGTACCGGTCAGGATTCAGTTCTCGTCACTGAGACCAGTCTCACAAGTCGTCTCCGGATCATCTAAACATTATGTCCAAGTCACATTCAGGTCCCTGAAGTCCTCACAAAGAATCTGGGGTCAGTTTAAGTCACAAAGACTGAGGTCTAGTCCCAAGTTTAAACCAGAATCTGATGTCAGGGTTGGAGTGGTCCAGGACCAGTCAGGGTGGCTCTTTTGTGACTCCCTTAGATCTGGTCCAGTGACGGGGAAGCAGAGTCCTAAAGAGGGTCTGGTGCCTCTGAAGTTTAAAGGGACGCTCGAGATGGAAGGAGTCCTTGAGGGACCGAGTCATGTTTCAGGTGTCAGGTCCCTGAGGTCCAGATCGACTCTTTGAGGCCATGTTACCAGAGTCAAGTCCCAGTCAACGTGGTCATGTCCAAGTCTCAGAGTCTTGTTCAGACTGCCAATATGTAACCAGGTTTAGCTTTGACCACGTCCTTTAATTACAGCCAGAGGGCGACTTCTTAGTCCTGTCCAGGTCCCCAGGTCTTGCTGTTCCTCTATCGGGTCTACGAGAAGTTCAGAAGAATGAGACAGAGTCACCCGTCAGTGTTTCTGTGGCCGATTCAGGGTCACAAGTCCAGGGCACCCGGAGCCAGTCAGGTTAGGTTCCTGTCCTGTATGGTTATTTGAGTCTTTAAGGTCCTTTAGCGTCGCTGAGACCAAGTCCAGGTCCCTGAGGTCAGGTTGGAGTCCCTGAGATCAAGTCTTCTCCCCCCAAAGACAAGTCCATTCTGATTTCCTGAGGTCATGAGATAAAGTCCAAGTCCTTTAGGTCAAGACTCAGCCCCAGAGGTCAAGTCCAAGTCCTTCAGGTTTTGTCTGAGCTCCTGTGTTTGTAGTGATCTGAGCTTGGAGTCCTTTTGTCCGATCACAGAGGGGTCCTCCGTGTCAGGGAGGCAGCAGGAGGAAGAAAGCTGAAATGTCTGATTGTCCCTGAAGGTCACGTAAAGATCTGAAACTTTGTGTAAATAAAAACCTCTTCATGTTTCTGTCTGGAGTTTATTACACATCACATCTGAAGACAGGAAGTCAAGAAGGAGCTAAAGTCCACGCTTCAGACGCTTCAAACATTTCAACATTTTCTGGTTTCAAAGTTTCATAAAAACATTTCAATAAATAAAACTCATCCTGCTGAGAGACAACATCCACTCCACTCAAACCGAAACACAACCTGAAGCTGACTCCCTTAATGAGGCTCAGCTTCAACAAGGATCCAAAGTGCTGAAGGTAAAGTGTCAATAAAACAAGACCTCTCCAGATCCAGAGACCGAGCTGCCAAACATCCAAAATACTTCCTCAATGAACACACACAGTTTTTACAGTTTGATTTTAAATCTCAAGTGTTCTTTAAATCTTTAAATCTTTAAAATCTTCAAATCTTTCAAATCTTTAAATCTTTAAATCTTTAAAATCTTTAAATCTTTAAAATCTTTAAAATCTTCAAATCTTTAAAATCTTTAAATCTTTAAAATCTTTAAATCTTTAAAATCTTTAAATCTTAAAATCTTAAAATCTTTCAAATCTTCAAATCTTTCAAATCTTCAAATCTTTAAATCTTTAAAATCTTCAAATCTTCAAATCTTTAAAATCTTTCAAATCTTCAAATCTTTCAAATCTTCAAATCTTTAAATCTTAAAACCTTTAAAATCTTAAAACCTTTAAAATCTTAAAATCTTTAAAATCTTAAAATCTATAAAATCTTTAAATCTTAAAACCTTTAAAATCTTAAAACCTTTAAAATCTTAAAATCTTTAAAATCTTAAAACCTTTAAATCTTTAAAATCTTTAAATCTTAAAATCTTAAAACCTTTAAAATCTTAAAATCTTAAAATCTTTAAATCTTAAAACCTTTAAAATCTTTAAATCTTAAAATCTTTAAAATCTTTAAATCTTTAAATCTTAAAACCTTTAAAATCTTAAAACCTTTAAAATCTTTAAATCTTAGTAGTCCTGATAAACGAGCGGCGTGCAGATCTTCGCCACGTCAGGATCAGGAGGAGGATCCACCTGATGAAGAGCAGACAGAAAAACAATCACCTGAGGCTCAACAATGACAGGTGACTGTGACTGTGTGTGTGTGTGTGTGTCAGTGAGTGTGTGTGTGTGTGTGTGTGTGTGTGTCAGTGAGTGTGAGTGTTTGTGTGTGTGTGTGTGTAACATGAAGAAGACGGCCTGTAGCTCATGATGATTATGGTGTTCAGAGTCAGACCTTGGTTTCTGTGTCTCACCTGTGATTGGATCAAAGACATGAAACAGGCGATCAGCAGGGGGACCGAGGAGGACCAGCAGACCCAAGTAGACCCACCTGAGCCCGAGGATCAGGGCTCCACGTAGTGCCAGGCCTGCTCAGTCAGACTCTTCTGATCGTCTGTTCTCCCAAACATCACCTCCTGCAGCTCCCTGCTCAGCTGCACACACACACACACACACACACACACACACACACACACACACACACCCCAGCGGTGAGTGAAACAAACCCTCTGATGTCAGAGTGTGATGAAGGGTCCTGGTCTCAGAGGGTCCTCACCTCAAAGGGAGTCGGTCTGTCTGCAGGACTCTCAGGGGAGCCACCCACTGCCTGCTGACACCACCACACCTCCATCTGACCCTCCAACCAGAGGCAGCCCAACTCCTCACAGACCGGTACAGAGCTGGACTCTCCCTGGACCAGCTGGACCAAGCTGGACTCTCCCTGGACCTGCTGAATCAAGCTGGACTCTCCCTGGACCTGCTGAACCAAGCTGGACTCTCCCTGGACCTGCTGAATCAAGCTGGACTCTCCCTGGACCTGCTGAACCAAGATGGACTCTCCCTGGACCTGGTGCTGGTTGGGGTTAGATTCTCTCTGAATCTCTTGGAGACAGCTGGACTCCCCCTGAATCAGGGACATGGAGATGGACTCCTTCTGGACCTGCTTGATGGGGATCAGCAGACTCTCTCCCTGCACCTGGGAGACAGAAACAGGTCTGGATGAATCAGGTCTCTGTCATGAGTTCTTCTTGTTCCCTCCATGGTATTTGTGTTCTTTAGTTCCTGTTTTAGTTTGTAGTTCTGTTTCCTGTTTTAGTTTGTAGTTCTGTTTCCTGTTTTAGTTTGTAGTTCTGTTTCCTGTTTTATTTTGTAGTTCTGCTCCCTGTGTGTCTGGTTTACATTTTACTTCCTGTGTTTGTCTGTTTTCCCTCCATTTTTGATTGACTGTAGTTCAGGTGTGTGTGTGTATGTGTGTGTTTGTGTGTGTAGTTCATATGTGTGCGTGCGTGTGTGTGTGTGTGTGTGTGTGTGTCTGACCTCAGAGCTGCTGCTGGACTGCTGACTGTCGGAGTCGACCCCCGGATCCTTCACAGTCCTCATGGTGCTGCCTGCTGACCCCTGAAGCCCACAGAGTTCAGGTATCAGAGGGATCTGGTCTGCAGGGTTTTAGTCTTTACCTGAACCTTCTCCACCCTCACCCCCTGACTCAGACTCATGAGACCAGGTGATGCAGATGACCTA
>NW_023260065.1:22500-60000 GCF_009762535.1 Notolabrus celidotus
ATGTACTTTTAAAATGAGAAATATTCAAGTAACTCTTCCATTTTTACAAAGGAGAGACTGAATCCTGTGTATCATGTTGGAGCTGATAATGTGGAGCATTGTCCGCCTGCTGAATCCGAGCAGGTGGGGGACGGGGGACAGCACAGAAACCTCAGTGTTGTGAGTTATTGAGGCACAATCCTTCTTCCTGCTGTGACTGCAGAGATGATGACCGTTACCTCGTCTTTGGTCCATCCAGGCCTCTGTAGAGTCTCTCTGTCCGGTCGTTCGTCCAGCTCTCTTCTCCTCAGGAAGCTGTAGCGGGTCATTGTGCTGCAGAAACAAGGGAACGCATCAGAGCTCAAACACAGGTCATGAGACACACCTGAGGAACATCAGATTAACTGAGCATGGACATCATCTCACCAGGACCTGCGGCTTCTGCTGCTCATCACTGCTGCTGGTACGAACACAGACACACTGCTGCTGACAGGCTCACTGCAAACACACACACAGAACACACACAGCATACACACACAGCACACACACATAGAACACAGACACACTGCTGCTGACAGGCTCACTGCAAACACACACACAAAACACACACAGCATACACACACAGCACACACACATAGAACACAGACACAGAACACACAGAACACACACAGAACACACACAGAACACACAAAAAGAACACACACACAGACACAGAACACACACACAGAACAAACACACAGAACACACAAAAAGAACACACACACAGAACACACACAGAGAACACACACAGAGAACACACACAGAGAACACACACAGAGAACACACACACACTCCTTTAAGGACAGAGAGTGAAACACTTCCAACATCATCATCATAATCATTATTGTAATAATAATAATATTATAAGAATGATTATTACATCACTATTATTAATATTACCATGTTAAAGTTAGAGTTAATGTTAAAGTAATTGTAAAGTTAATATTAATGTTAATAGTAATATTAATATTAATGTTAATGTTAACTTTAGCATTAACATTAACATTAATGTTAATGTTAATGCTAAAGTTAACATTAACATTAATGTTAAATGTCCTCTGTATCTCAGAGCAACCGTTGGGCTAGCTAGCTATAGCATGAGCTAACCGTTATAAAGGGAGAAAGAAACCATTATAACAGCCGAGAAATAAATAACGGCGTTCAAACCGGGACTTTACACCGTTAACGGCTGTTACACGTTATCTGTTAGACTTACCGGAGGAGAGAGGAGGACTAACCGGCGGACTAACCGGAGGAGAGAGGAGGACTAACCGGAGGACTAACCGGAGGAGAGAGGAGGACTAACCGGAGGACTAACCGCCGGCCGTTGGAGGGAAGGAGGAGGAACGGCTCGAGACAGTCGGTCAGAGGTCAAAGGGCAGCTAACACAGCAGCGAGCTGATTGGACACACCGAGCGATGACGTCAACAAGCGGATCAAATTCGGTTAATTTTTTTAATGATGAATATTTAATAATTTAACGAAATTATAATAACAACAACAACAACAATAATAATAATAATAACAATAATAATAATAATAACAATAATAATAATAACAATAATAATAATAATAACAATAATAATAATAATAATAATAATAATAATAATAATAACAATAATAATAATAATAACAATAATAATAATAATAATAATAATAATAATAATAATAACAATAATAATAATAATAATAACAATAATAACAATAATAATAATAATAATAATAATAATAACAATAATAATAATAATAATAATAATAATAATAATAATAACTAAACAATCACGTAAATTATACTTACATGGAAACCAAACTGAAAATCCTCTAACTGTGAGGAACAATGTGAACCAGCCTACACTCATAGATGATTTTACAATCTGCACTACAACCACTTTATTCACCCAATATAAGTTACCTCATACAGCTGTGACACATTATTTATTGTGTGTTTCTGTTCTGTGACCACTTTGTTTATTCAGTATCAGTTTATTTTCTTTTTAACACACTGTTCCTGTATGCTTGATTTCGTTATGCACTGTGTTCATTTGACCTCTTTACACACACAGTACTCCCTATTATTTCTGTTGACAAATATGTTTACCTCAGTTAATTTATTCTCTATGCAACCACAACCATGGAACATTCCCCACACTACTTCTTTATTATTATTATTTTACATTTTAATTTGAATGAATATATTCGGGATAAATGTATGTATGTGTGTGTGAACAGGATTATGTATATATTGCTGCTGTGCAGTTATTGACCTAACCTTGTTCTTAAACCACTGCTCTCTGGCCTTTTAAATGCTCCCTCGGGGAAAAATAAAGTATTTTGAATTGAATTGAATTGAATTGAATTGAAATGAAATGAATTGAATTGAATTGAATTGAATTGAATTGAATTGAATTGAATTGAAATGAATTGAATTGAATTGAATTGAACTGGATGACAGTCTTTGATAATGTGGTGGACTTAATTTCAGAGTAGAAAATTACATTAAGATATAAATTTAAAGTGCAATGATATTAATAAGATATCTAATAATTGCAATAGATACTAAAATATCTGTATGAAAAGGTAACTAAAAAGCTCTTTTTGTTTTGGAACTCAT
The DNA here is from genome assembly GCF_009762535.1 of Notolabrus celidotus. Taxonomy (NCBI): domain Eukaryota; kingdom Metazoa; phylum Chordata; class Actinopteri; order Labriformes; family Labridae; genus Notolabrus; species Notolabrus celidotus. The sequence continues at coordinate 25,130 of NW_023260065.1, forward strand.
TTCCCATGATCCTTTGCGTGATGTGACGTCTCGATCTCCCGCCCATTGTGAAATGTCCCAGCATCCTTTGCTGCCTGGCTGAGAAGAAGAGGCGTCACGATGGAGTCCGCTGGTGGCTAACCTGACAGACCTTGCTATCAGCTGAATAAAGTTTGATCCGCTCATGATTCTTCAGGGGAGAGCTTGTCGGAAGATTCAGGCCCGTTAATGACAGCTAGATAGCTAACTAGCTAACTAGCTAACTCTGCAGCGGAGCTTTAGGTGAGTGTTTAGCTTCAGCGCGTTGTTGTAGCAACGACTTCAGCACCGGGCCGCCATTACCTCCGTGTACCGAACACGACGGAACACCTGAAAAACAACACGTACAGAACGAGCCCCGGTGCTCTCCTGTGATTAAAACACTTCATTAACTCCAGACTCAGCCAGAAGGGGTCAGAGAGGAACAACAGCCTGTTTACAAGCTCCTGTGAGTGCTAACAGTTAGCCTGTTAGCAAAGGGAGAGCACAAGCTAACGCAGCTAGCAGCAACATTTCAACACAGAGACGACTTTGGACACTACACACACTTTATAAAACAAGATAACACCCTTAAACTTAAGACCTCTAACTATCTCTTTAAACGTAAACGATTACAGCTCACTGCATTAGCATTAGCTCCCTATTAGCCGCCTGGATGCTAACCTCTGCAGCAGCAGCGAGCCCTCGTGTAGCAGACAGCTTTAAGTTTCTTATGACAAAACCATTGAAGAACTGAGGACTATCACTGTGTCTGTGAGGATCCTCAATACAGTCAGGGTCAACGTGAGTCCTTATGATTTACAGAGAGCTCTGAGGGCCCAAAACACAGAGATACAACATGTAAACACAGATATACAACATGTAAACACAGAGATACAACATGTAAACACAGATATACAACATGTAAACACAGAGATACAACATGTAAACACAGATATACAACATGTAAACACAGAGATGTAATATGTAAAAACAGATGTAACATGCAAACACAGAGATGTAACATGTAAACACAGAGATGTAACATGTAAACACAGAGATGTAACATGTAAACACAGAGATGTAACATGTAAACACAGAGATGTAACATGTAAACACAGAGATGTAACTTGTAAACACAGATGTAACATGTAAACACAGAGATGTAACATGTAAACACAGATGTTGCATGTAAACACAGATATGTAACATGTAAACACAGAGAGGTAACATGTAAACACAGAGATGTAACATGTAAACACAGAGATGTAATATGTAAACACAGAAATGTGAGTAAACAGAGATGTGAGTAAACAGAGATGTAAACACAGAGATGTGAGTTAACAGAGATGTAACATGTAAACACAGAGATGTAACATGTAAACACCGAGAGGTAACATGTAAACACAGAGATGTAACATGTAAACACAGAGAGGTAACATGTAAACACAGAGAGGTAACATGTAAACACAGAGATGTAACATGTAAACACAGAGAGGTAACATGTAAACACAGAGAGGTAACATGTAAACACAGAGATGTAACATGTAAACACAGAGATGTAACATGTAAACACAGAGAGGTAACATGTAAACACAGATGTTACATGTAAACACAGAGATGTAACATGTAAACACAGAGAGGTAACATGTAAACACAGAGAGGTAACATGTAAACACAGAGAGGTAACATGTAAACACATATGTTACATGTAAACACAGAGAGGTAACATGTAAACACAGAGATGTAACATGTAAACACAGAGAGGTAACATGTAAACACAGATGTTACATGTAAACACAGAGAGGTAACATGTAAACACAGAGAGGTAACATGTAAACACAGAGATGTAACATGTAAACACAGAGAGGTAACATGTAAACACAGAGAGGTAACATGTAAACACAGAGAGGTAACATGTAAACACTGAGAGATGTGACATGTAAACACAGAGATGTAACATGTAAACACAGAGAGGTAACATGTAAACACAGAGATGTAACATGTAAACACAGAGAGGTAACATGTAAACACAGAGAGGTAACATGTAAACACAGAGATGTAACATGTAAACACAGAGAGGTAACATGTAAACACAGAGAGGTAACATGTAAACACAGAGATGTAACATGTAAACACAGAGAGGTAACATGTAAACACAGAGATGTAACATGTAAACACAGAGATGTGAGTAAACAGAGATGTAAACACAGAGATGTGAGTAAACAGAGGGATGGAGAGACAGGCCAAACACAAACAGATATGTAGATGTTCAGTATGAAGTGAAATCTTAACTCATCCTTACTCAGGAGTCTTGCTCTGACGGTTAGTTTGGAGAAGAATGAATGGGTGATGACAGAGACGCGAGTTCTTCTGTCTCACGTTGTGTCCTCAGTCTTTAAACTCTTGAAAGAACACGTCAGACTCTCAGAGAGACGGATCCGAGCTGAGCAGAGAGCATCCTGAAGTGAAGATGAATACTGTGACTCTGAAGTTGTATCATATGAACCCCACATGTTGTCAGGAGTCGTTGTTGTTGTTCACTTTGTTCTGGGCTGGTGAACTGTGGTGTTTGATGTGGCGTCCCTCGGATTAGATTAGGTAACCCCTTTACCCAGCTCTGCTTTGACCCTCAGGAGCAGGCTGGTCCCTGGTGCCCTCTCTGAGGCAGGTCGTTATTGAAGTGTTTGGAGTTCGGCTCTCTTCTTGCTGGCTGAGGCTCGTGTCCTGGTAAAGGTTTCTCCGTGTGGGTGGTCACCAGGTCACGTGTCTTTCTTTCAGACTTGTTAAGTTTAAAAGATGATGATGTTCCTCCTTTCAAACCAACTAATGCTAACATGCTAGCCACCTATGCTAACACCTAGTGAAGGGTACAAGGCTTGTCCCGAATAAACATGGACGTAGTGTCTGTTCCTGAAGCCCTGTTCTGAAGCCGGTCGTTGGCGGGTGCCATATTGGAAATGCTGAACTCAACCTAACTTAGTGTGAGGTAAAGAGGCGGGCCTTTAGCCTCCTCGCTAACAGCTACAGTGTTCCCGCCTGTCAATCAAGTCAGGCACGCCCTTATTTGGGCAAAACTCTTAAGTTAAATATCTTCTGAGCTGTCTCGTTATAATAAATTCCTTGATTCCTCGTACAGTGAGAGAGAGAGAGAGAGAGAGAGAGAGAGATGAGCTCTCCAGACTGAAGTGTTTTTTGAACCAGGCTGTAAACATGTTTATTTAAAGTCTCTTTGAATGGGTGTGTATGTGGTTTCCTGTGTTTCTGCAGCCAGCCTCGAGTGGACGCTCAGTGAACTCCAGTTTTTAACACTTCCTCATGGGCCTCATGTTTTGAGGGCAGAGGTTGGTGTTTGGGAAAGGTCTCAGATTCAGTCTGATGAGGAGGACTCTGAGAACTACTTCAGAACTTCAAAACTGGGCCAGGAACCGACTCGTTGTGAGTTTGTACTGATCCACAGCCCGCTGCGCTCCAATGGTTGAATCAGTTACTGATTTGGACCCCTGTCTAGAACCCCAACATGCAGAGACCCTGAGTTCTGTTATACCTGAACCAGCTGCAGTCCTCTGTTAGCTCAACACCTTCTTTATATGACTGTGAAATGATGAAGAACACTGAACTCACTTCAAGGTTTTGATGGTGTGAGACAGTTTCTGAGCCTCTCTGATTTGGGACTCCTGAAACCCACCAGGTCCATGTTTGCTTGATATTTACTAACTGATTAGGATGCAGGTCTCTATCAGAGAGTTTTAACGTTAGACACTCACCACAAGTCCTGTTGTTTTTTTGAATGAAGTGAAATTATTGACATTATTATGCATCCTTAATCAACGGCACGATGTACCTCGGTGTGCCAGTATAATGGCAGGGGAAACACTGGAGAGAGTTCAGAGAGTCGGGGCAGCGATGACAAAGTGTGGCTGAGAGTTTGTGGAGCAGAGGAAGAGAGAGAGAGAGGATCTGAGGTGGAGGAAGGATGTGTTGGTGACGTTTCTGATGTGTGGTTTGAAGGATGGAGGTCGAGGATGATGCTGAGGTTATGGACTCCTGGGGAGGGTGTGAACCGTGTGCTCGTCGATGCTCAGTGAGAAGTTCTGGGTGGAGGGGAGGAGGGATTTGGGGCCGATGAGAATGAGTTCAGATTTATTGATGTTAAGTTTAAAGGAAGTTGTTGCTCATCCAGTCTCTGAGGACGGAGAGGACGGCAGGAGGGATTGTTTTTGGAGTGGAGATGTAGAGCTGGGTATCATCAGCGTAGCAGAGAAATTGAAGTCCATGGCGGCGTGTGATGTGACCTCGGGGGAGCATATAAAAGATGAAGAGGAGGGGACCTAGCCTTGGGGGACACCATGTGTGAGGGGGGGCGGTATGGGACTTGCTGTAATGGATGGAGATGTCACATGATGTCTCTTAATGGGACGCCTGATCATGAAGTACTCGATCTCGCTCCCTTCTTCACCCTCGTGTGTCCATCATCTCATACCTGTTTGTCTGAACCACCCGCTGTCTCTTTCTGCAGGTAGCAAGTCACCATGGCGACGGACATCGGCTCTCCGCAGCGCTTCTTCCACATGCCGCGGTTCCAGCACCAGGCGCCACGGCAGGTGTTCTACAAGCGCCCGGACTTCGCCCAGCAGCAGGCCATGCAGCAGCTCACCTTCGACGGGAAACGCATGAGGAAGGCTGTGAACCGCAAAACCATCGACTACAACCCCACAGTCATCAGATACCTGGAGGTAAACACACCTGTACACACCTCTACACACCTCTACACACCTGTACACACCTCTACACACCTCTACACACCTCTACACACTGCTGGACTGAACTCCTCCATTAAAGATACCACACACACTCTTCATGAGTTCTCAGCTACGTTTGTTTTATAACTCAACACAAGACGTTTATAAATCAATCAATCTTTATTTATAAATCACAACAAACGTTCTCCTCAGACTCTTTCCAAACAGAGCCGGTCTAGACCGTACTCTATGTTTTATTATTAACAAAGACCCAACATCAAGACTGGATCAGATCCAGTCCCATCTTCCAGACAGGACTCAGTCTGATCTCATCTTAATCCACCATGAGCAGAGCACTTTGCAGCATTTAGCAAGTTACAGTGGCAAGGACAAACTTCCTTTAACAGGCAGAAACCTCCAGCAGGACCAGACTCATGTTAGACACACATCTGCTGAGACCGTGTTGGAGAGAGGGATAGAGGGAGATGAAGAGAGAGAGAGATGATAGTGGGGAGACGGATAGTAGTAGTTGTAGCAGCTGGAGTCTGGACCACGTCCACAGCAGCAGAGATCCAGAGGAACCTACGAGACAAGGGAGCTCAGGGACTCCAGAAAGGTCTATGGTTAGTAACTTTAATGGGACAGGAAGAGTTAAAGTGAGAGACAGGCAGAGAGAGGAGAGAGAGGGAAAGACAGGATCCCAGTGTGTCAGTCTAAGCCTATAGCAGCATAACTAAGACCTGGTCCAAGCCTGATCCAGCTCTAACTATAAGCTTTATCAAAAAGGAAAGTTTGAAGCCTACTCTTAAAAGTAGAGAGGGTGTCTGCCTCCTGGACCCTGACTGGTAGATGATTCCAAAGGAGAGGGGCCTGATAGCTGAAGGCTCTACCTCCCATACTACTTTAGACTCATGTTAGACACACATCTGCTGAGACTGAAGAGACGCACACCAGACGTTTTGACCCCACACGTTGTTCAGTCCAGATTTTAAGAGTCCTCCCTCTGATGATTCTGCTCTTGTGTTTTCAGAACCGTCTGTGGCAGAGAGACCACCGAGACCTGAGAGCCATCCAGCCGGACGCAGGATGTTACAACGACGTGAGTCTGAGAGGATCCAAAAGTGTTTATGGTGTGTGTGTTCCTTCTTCAGTTGTGAATAATGAAACCTGTGTGTGTGTGTGTGTGTGTGTGTGTGTGTGTGTGTGTGTGTGTGTGTGTGTGTGTGTGTGTGTGTGTGTGTGTGTGTGTGTCTGTCTCTCAGCTGGTTCCTCCCTTGGGCATGGTGAACAACCCGATGAACGCCGTCACCACAAAGTTCGTCCGAACCTCCACCAACAAAGTCAAGTGTCCGGTGTTCGTGATCAGGGTAAGCTGTTGCTGCTGCTGCTGCTGCTGCACACGCACATGTCTCTGAGACACACGCAAACACACACACACACACACACTCACACTCACACTCACACACATTGAACGCAGATCTCAGGTGTGAACAGGTTCTTGTGTGTTTCCTGTCTCCAGTGGACTCCTGAAGGCCGCCGCCTGGTCACCGGAGCGTCGAGTGGAGAGTTCACTCTGTGGAACGGCCTCACCTTCAACTTTGAGACCATCCTACAGGTAAACACTCTTTCTACTCCACGCCCCCCTCACATGTGTAGGCTGCAGGAACGTGTGGAGCGTCTTTAGTTCTGGGCAGAGGATAATGATGATAAAGCAGCAGCAGCTCCTCCGGTGCTCTCTGTGGTTTCAGTGCAGGCTGAGCTCTGTGTGTGTCTGATCTGAACCCCTCTCACCCGGGTGACAAGCTGCTAACGCTACTTATATATCACTGTTCAGTTATCACAGTGACCCCGAGCCGACACTCGGATCACATAGATCCAATAAAATACCATTAAGTCCAGGTCTGAGGGAGTCCTAAAACTAAGAGAGGCGGAGCTAAGCAGACCAGTGACAGCTACAACATGATGCTAATGTTTTCATAACTTAATATAGGTGCATTTGGACCAAGAGCCCTGGGGTCTTTTAGCCCCCAGAACTACTTCCCCCTGAACTAAAAGGTTCCTGGTCCCCCATTGTTGTCTGCGTTTGGACCGTGGGTTGAAGTCCCGGGTAGATTGTGTAAATCAGGTCAGTGACGTATGGAGAAAAAAAAGTAAATGCACTACACCACCAGACCAGTAGAGGGCAGTAACACAAAGAGGAATGCCATTCATCACAGATGACACCATAGAAGCAGACGGACAGGCAGGTATCATTCTGAGCAACACAACAGTTAGCCTGTTAGCATGAAGAGACTCAGCTGGTCTGTTTTAGATGGTGCTATATTTCATCACAGATGGATTCACTGAATCAACACGTGAGAGGAGATAAGCGCGAGTAGCAAAGACGTTTCAACACGGCTTTAAAATCCTTTGGAACTCAAAAAGCCGTGATCGCAGAGATCGGCCGGTGTTTTCATTTAAACAGCGACCCTGTTAACTGGAGACTCTCAGCCGGATGCATCCCTCATAAACGTTGACAAAAAATTGACAAAAAAAAAATTGGAAAAAAAAAGACAAAAGGAAAATTGACAAAAAAAAATTTTACTAAAAAAATTTTTACAAAGAAAAATTTTACAAAGAAAAATTATGAAAAAAAAAATTTTGGAAGAAAAAAATTTTTGAAAAAAAAAAATTTTTGAAAAAAAAAATTTTGACAAAAAAAAATTTTGACAAAATTTTTTTTACTTAAAAGTTGATCTAGAGCCTGTCGAAAAAATTTATTTTCTTCAAATTTGAAATTTTGCTCCAAAAGCAGAAAAACCTGCGCCTGCGGTTAAAAACATGTAAAAAGCAAAGAATGAATCAACACAACAGTTAGCCTGTTAGCATGAAGAGACTCAGCTGGTCTGTTTTAGATGGTGCTATATTTCATCACAGATGGATTCACTGAATCAACACGTGAGAGGAGATAAGCGCGAGTAGCAAAGACGTTTCAACACGGCTTTAAAATCCTTTGGAACTCAAAAAGCCGTGATCGCAGAGATCGGCCGGTGTTTTGGTTTAAACAGTGACCCTGATAACTGGAGACACTCAGCCGGATGCATCCCTCATAAACGTTGACAAAAAATTGACAAAAAAAATAGACAACAAAAAATTGGAAAAAAAAAGACAAAAGGAAAATTGACAAAAAAATTTTTTACTAAAAACATTTTTACAAAGAAAAATTTTACAAAGAAAAATTATGAAAAAAAAATTTTGGAAGAAAAAAAGTTTTGAAAAAAAAAAAAGATTTGACAAATAATTTTGAAAAAAAAAAAGTTTTGAAAAAAAAAAATTTTGACAAAAAAAAATTTGACAAAATTTTTTTTGACATTTTTTTTACTAAAAAGTTGATCTAGAGCCTGTCGAAAAAATTTATTTTCTTCAAATTTGAAATTTTGCTCCAAAAGCAGAAAAACCTGCGCCTGCGGTTATAAACATGTAAAAAGCAAAGAATGAATCAACACAACAGTTAGCCTGTTAGCATGAAGAGACTCAGCTGGTCTGTTTTAGATGGTGCTATATTTCATCACAGATGGATTCACTGAATCAACACGTGAGAGGAGATAAGCGCGAGTAGCAAAGACGTTTCAACACGCCTTTAAAATCCTTTTGAACTCAAAAAGCCGTGATCGCAGAGATCGGCCGGTGTTTTGGTTTAAACGGCGACCCTGTTAACTGGAGACTCTCAGCCGGATGCATCCCTCATAAACGTCTTTAGACCATCATTAAATATCTGATGAGGATATTTTGAAATCTTAATAAAAACTAAACTAGTTTGCATTCCCAGGAACTCCCTCTGTGTTTCAACAGCTGTGTAAACTCCACAAACACTGACACGTTCAGCTGAAGGTCTCCAGTTTACAGGGTCACTTTTAAAAGCGGAACACCGGGAGGAGAGACGCATTCACGGTGGGCTGAGAGAAGACTACTGTTACAAGCTGCTAAATCAAGAGAATCACAGCTTCTTCTTTTGAAAAGTACACACACATACAAAAAAGATAGAACAAATCAAAACTAATGAAAGAAAGAGAAATCAAGAGAATCACAGATGTGTGTGATGTTATTGTGGACGGAGGGAGGAATAAAAACACTGAGGTTAATCTACCAATCAGACACATTCAGCATTGCAGGCCCCGCCCCCGGAAAGTCCCTGGACCTTTGAAAGTACTACCCCCCTAGCAGGGGCTTTTTAGGGGGGAGATTATCTACCCCTGAACTAAATTTAGACCCTGGGTCCACCGGTCCAAACACACGTAGTTCAGGGGTAAAGTTCCTGCGGTCGATAAACACCTTTTGATTTCGAGAGGCGGAGCTAAGCAGACCTGTGACACCTCTAACATGATGCTGATGTGTTCATAGCTTCATGTGGTTTAGAGAGGCGGTAGTTTGGGAGGTTGTGAGGTGGACGAGTTTGATCAAACAGTGGAGGAGTGCTGTGGAGCTCTTAAAGAGACAGCAGCTGTAACAGGTTACTTCAGGAAGAACCAAACAGCATGAATCAGCTACATATCAGAAATCTGTTCCTCTGAGGGGTCAGTGAACGCAGCGTACGGGAGGGGCTGAGAGCTGCTGCTAACATTAGCCTAGCATGTTTACAGTGAAGTGTTGTAAGACTACTGACAGTCTCTGATGACAGTGAAGACACAGAGTCCTCTGAGGTGACCCCAGGGTGAGACAGGAACACTCCTTAGTTCTGACCTCTGGTTGTAAAGCAGCACGGCCGTCTGATGGGGGTTGAAGGTTTCTGAAAGCTGTTTTCTAACACTTCTAAAATAACATGTTAACATCCGGATATCTTCAGAGCATGAGGGCCAGCTGGCGGCGTGAGATTCAGAACTTGAGAGAAACACAGAGACGTCTGCAGAAACACAGAGCTCTGGAGGAACTTCAACTTTAAACTAGAGGGAGATCATACACATCTTCACACCTGAGCATTACACAGGTCTCTCTCTCTTTCACGTCTGCAGGAGGGGGACTATTCTAACAATGTGCTTATAGTTAGCAGGGACCCCGTATGTCTGCCTGAAACACTCGTCTCTAATACAAACACAGATGTGTGAAGCAGACGGCGAGCGCTCGTTCCTCCTGTATTTGCTGTACGTCTCCACCTGTCATACTGACCCCTCCCCCCCCTTGCTCTCCTCTGCCCCCTGCAGGCTCATGATAGCCCGGTTCGAGCCATGACCTGGTCTCACAACGACATGTGGATGCTGACGGCGGACCACGGCGGCTACGTGAAGTACTGGCAGTCCAACATGAACAACGTGAAGATGTTCCAGGCTCACAAGGAGGCCATTAGAGAAGCCAGGTTTATACCCAATCTACCATTTTCTGTAGTAAAGCCCAGCCTGTGCTGCTCTCTGACAGCCAGGCGGGGGCGCCATGTGTTCACGCTGTCGTTGTGGTTGATTCATGACAGATGTAAGTGTGTGCTGTTGCAACACTGCAGTGATCTGTTGTTGATGTTCTTCCTCCTCCTGTGGCTGATGAGCTGTTTATCTCTGTGTGTAAATAAAGTTATGGAGCGTTATCTCTCGCTGGTTTGGTGGAGACGAGGACAGACGGGAGGATGAAATCAATAAAGGTTAAATAAAGCTCCGCAGGGATCAATAAAGGTTAAAATAAAGAGACGCTGCTGCTGCACACAGTCACGCTGCCCGTCTGACCCTCATCACAGGCAGCTGTAGATGTTTAAATAAAGTTTACACCTGTCAGAGGACCAATCACAGGCAGAGAAACACACCCTGACTTTGACTTTAACACCCTGGAGCCTACACGTCCCAGAATGCACCTGGACCATGTCTTTGAAGCCTGGCAGCCCGGTAAACGCACCTTCAGCTTCACGTGACGCAGACTGTATGTTAGACATCGCGGTGACATCACAGTGACATCATCAGACACAAGGTGACATCATACGGCCCTTTGACTGAAGCACCTGTACAGTGACACGCAGAGGTAGCCCTCAGTCCGTGATGATGTTCTGTGTCACACTGTACAGGTGTGCACTACATTACCCATGATCCTCAGCGAGGTCTCTGCAGACATGGATTATTGATCACAGTGAGACTGTCGTGGTTTAACCCAGGAGTCATGTGACATCATGTAACCATGATTAGAATGATTTAAATATATATATATAAAATATAACCATTACATTAAAAAGATGCATATTTACAGTATTTATATTTTTACTATATTTATATTTATACAGTATTTATATTTATACAGTATTTATATTTATACAGTATTTATATTTATACAGTATTTATATTTATACAGTATATATATTTATACAGTATTTATATTTATACTATATTTATATTTATACAGTATTTATATTTATACAGTTTTTATATTTATACAGTACTTATATTTATATTTATACAGTACTTTATTTATACTGTGTTTATATTTATTCAGAACTTATATTTATACTGTATTTATATTTATACAGTATTTATATTTATACAGTATTTATATTTATACTGTAATTATATTTATACTATATTTATATTTATACAGTATTTATATTTATACAGTATTTATATTTATACTATATTTATATTTATACAGTATTTATATTTATACAGTATTTATATTTATACAGTATTTATATTTATACAGTATTTATATTTATACTGTAATTATATTTATACAGTTTTTATATTTATACAGTACTTATATTTATATTTATACAGTACTTTATTTATACTGTGTTTATATTTATTCAGAACTTATATTTATACTGTATTTATATTTATACTGTATTTATATTTATACTGTATTTATATTTATTCAGAACTTATATTTATATTTATACAGTACTTATATTTATACTGTATTTATTCAGAACTTATATTTATATTTATACAGTATTTATATTTATACTGTGTTTATATTTATTCAGAACTTATATTTACACAGTATTTATATTCATACAGTATATTTATATGATATTTATATTTATACAGTATTTATATTCATACAGTATATTTATATGATATTTATATTTATACAGTATATTCATACAGTATATTCATACAGTATTTCTATTTATATAGTATATTTATACTGTATGAATATTTATACAGTATATATATTTATACAGTACTTATATTTATGCAGTATATATATTTATACAGTACATATATTTATGCAGTATATATATTTATACAGTATATATATTTATACAGTACATATATTTATGCAGTATATATATTTATACAGTACATATATTTATGCAGTATATATATTTATACAGTACATATATTTATGCAGTATATATATTTATACAGTACTTATATTTATGCAGTATATATATTTATACAGTATATATATTTATACAGTACTTATATTTATGCAGTATATATATTTATACAGTACTTATATTTATGCAGTATATATATTTATACAGTACTTATATTTATGCAGTATATATATTTATACAGTACATATATTTATGCAGTATATATATTTATACAGTATATATATTTATACAGTATATATATTTATACAGTATATATATTATGCAGTATATATATTTATACAGTATATATATTTATACAGTATATATATTTATACAGTACATATATTATGCAGTATATATATTTATACAGTATATATATTATGCAGTATATATATTTATACAGTATATATATTTATACAGTATATATATTATGCAGTATATATATTTATACAGTACATATATTTATACAGTATATATATTTATACAGTACATATATTATGCAGTATATATATTTATACAGTATATATATTATGCAGTATATATATTTATACAGTATATATATTATGCAGTATATATATTTATGCAGTATATATATTTATACAGTATATATATTATGCAGTATATATATTTATACAGTACATATATTTATACAGTATATATATTTATACAGTACATATATTTATGCAGTATGTAAATATAAGTAAGTTATCAGTCTGTAGCGCACAGTGAAGTGTTTCCCTGGAGAACAGACGGGATGCTGTTATTCAGAAGAACCCACAGAGAGCTGACACAGCTGCAGACTCATCATTCACCTGCCTCTGTGCTACTCACACACGCACACACACACTCACACACACACACACACACGCACACACACACACACACACACACACACACACACACACACACACACACACACACACACACACACACACACATGAATAGTGATGGTTATCTCATGTCAGAGTCCAGTCTGCAGTTTGTTCCTGTTGGTGTTTTGGACGTTCTGTATCTGTAAATATCTGAGACTGTTTTCCTCATGTCTGTCTGACCCAGCTCACTGAGACTCTGTAAATAAAAACAGATCTGATGGTTTGTAAATCATTTAAAGTCTATTTTTAAATTAAGGTAGAGTAAATAAATCATATCAGATGACGACTGAGAGATTTATTGTTTTTATGAGATATTTAAAATGTAAAGTCAATTTAAAGCTGTTCCTGCCTGATAGAGGATTTCAGCTGCTCCACAGTTCAGGGTCTCCTTTGTGGTGTTTTTAGTTTTCAATGGGGGACGAGTCAGGACTGCAGGCAGGCCGGTTCAGCACCTGGACTCTTCTCCTACAGAGCCATGCTGTTGTAGTCCGTGCAGAATGTGGTTTGGCGTGGTCTAGCTGAAATCTGTAAGGTCTTCCTGAAGACCTCTTGGTCTGGATGGCAGCATGTGTTCCTCCTAAACCTGTAGATATGGTTCAGCATTAATGGAGCCTTCACAGATGTGGAAGCTACCCATGCCATGGACTCTGATGATCCACATGCCATCAGGGACGCTGGCTTTGACCTGTGAGCTGATAACAAGCCGGGTGGTCCCTCTCCTCTTAAGAGCGGAGGACACAGCGTCCAGGATTTCATCAGACCACAGGACAGTTTTCCCCTCAGTCCATCTTAGACTGGCTCAGGTCCAAAGAAGTCTCTGTGGTTCTGGATCAGGTTTATATATGGTTTCCTCTTTACATGGTTCAGTTTGAACCTGCATTTGTGGATGCAGTGACTTCCACTACAGAGTCATGTCTGTTTTTAATGCAGTGACTTCCACTGCAGAGTCATGTCTGTTTATAATGCAGTGACTTCCACTGCAGAGACATGTCTGTGTTTAATGCAGTGACTTCCACTACAGAGTCATGTCTGTGTTTAATGCAGTGACTTCCGCTGCAGAGTCATGTCTGTGTTTAATGCAGTGACTTCCACTACAGAGTCATGTCTGTGTTTAATGCAGTGACTTCCACTACAGAGTCATGTCTGTTTATAATGCAGTGACTTCCACTACAGAGTCATGTCTGTGTTTAATGCAGTGACTTCCACTACAGAGTCATGTCTGTGTTTAATGCAGTGACTTCCACTGCAGAGTCATGTCTGTGTTTAATGCAGTGACTTCCACTACAGAGTCATGTCTGTGTTTGATGCAGTGACTTCCACTGCAGAGTCATGTCTGTGTTTATAATGCAGTGACTTCCACTACAGAGTCATGTCTGTGTTTAATGCAGTGACTTCCACTACAGTCATGTCTGTGTTTAATGCAGTGACTTCCACTGCAGAGTCATGTCTGTGTTTAATACAGTGACTTCCACTACAGAGTCATGTCTGTGTTTAATGCAGTGACTTCCACTACAGAGTCATGTCTGTGTTTAATGCAGTGACTTCCACTGCAGAGTCATGTCTGTGTTTAATGCAGTGACTTCCACTACAGAGTCATGTCTGTGTTTGATGCAGTGACTTCCACTACAGAGTCATGTCTGTGTTTAATGCAGTGACTTCCACTGCAGAGTCATGTCTGTGTTTATAATGCAGTGACTTCCACTACAGAGTCATGTCTGTGTTTAATGCAGTGACTTCCACTACAGTCATGTCTGTTTATAATGCAGTGACTTCCACTACAGAGTCATGTCTGTTTATAATGCCGTGACTTCCACTGCAGTCATGTCTGTGTTTAATGCAGTGACTTCCACTGCAGAGTCATGTCTGTGTTTAATGCAGTGACTTCCACTGCAGAGTCATGTCTGTGTTTAATGCAGTGACTTCCACTACAGAGTCATGTCTGTTTATAATGCAGTGACTTCCACTGCAGAGTCATGTTATTATGATGATAATAAATAAAGCATGTCCAGGTTACAGTGAACACTGTCAGGTCAGTGGAGCCTCCTCTCTCAGCTGTGGTCCTGTCCCTGTAGAGGTTCAGTTCTGACCCGTCCTCTCCTCCTCTCTAGTTTCTCTCCCACAGATAATAAGTTCGCCACGTGCTCAGACGACGGGACCGTCCGGATCTGGGACTTCCTGCGCTGCCATGAGGAGAGGATCCTCCGAGGTAAGACCGGATCATGATCCCATCACCAATCAGAGTCAGGCCAACGCAGAGACACGCCCACTCCTCCTCACAGAGACACGCCCACTCCTCACAGAGGCAAGGTCTGCAGCTGGACTAACCCTCTCTGTGTGTGTGTGTGTGTGTGTGTGTGTGTGTGTGTGTGTGTGTGTGTGTGTGTGTGTGTGTGTGTGTGTGTGTGTGTGTGTGTGTGTGTGTGTGTGTGTGTGTGTGTGTGTGTGTGTGTGTGTGTGTTTTTCAGGTCACGGTGCAGATGTGAAGTGTGTGGACTGGCACCCCACTAAAGGCCTGGTGGTCTCTGGCAGCAAAGACAGCCAGCAGCCAATCAAGTTCTGGGACCCAAAGACCGGGCAGAGTCTGGCTACACTGTGAGTCCACATACTGACCCCAGACCAGATCAAAGAGGGTCTGGTCTCACATCAAGCTCAGGGTTTATCATGTATTGTAAGATGTTTCAGACCCTGACTGTTTTAAGTCCCGTCAGTGATTAAGAACCAATCAGAGGACGTCTCCAGTGACCACGTGGCGGTCAGTGCTTACCTCACTTCCTGTGTGGTTGGTCATTAACAGAGCCTCTCTCTCCTCAGCCACGCCCACAAGAACACGGTGATGGAGGTGAAGTGGAACCTGAACGGTAACTGGCTGCTGACGGCGTCACGTGACCACCTGTGTAAGCTGTTCGACATCAGGAACCTGAAGGAGGAGCTCCAGGTGTTCAGAGGACACAAGAAGGAGGCCACAGGTGAGTCTGAGCAGACCCTCTGAGACCTCTTCTGGACCAGCGCGACCCGGGTTGTATTTCCGGGCTGGTCCTCGCGCTGGTTCGGAGCTGGTTGAACTCGTGAACCAACACGGCGCCCGTTAGTTTCTCCGCCCGCTCTCCCTCGTGGAAGAGGCACGCCATGACGTCAGATTTACATGACCGCTTTTCCCAGCAGCGCTAGCGTGAACTTTCCCTCACAACAACAACGATGGAGGACAACGGCAGCTGGTCTCCTCGGCCGACCGCTGCTTTGTCTTTGAATCCATTAGTCTCTTGGATTTGATCGCTGCAGGACGATGGAGGAAACACGTTTGGTTAGGGTTTTGATCACGACAACCCCGCCCCTCGCCCCTGACGTAAGCGGGTCGCCGTTCTAGACCAGCAAAGAGTTGGAGCCGCTCTGGAACCGGTTTTCCCGGCCGGGAGCCCTGAAACTTCCTCAGTCCAAAAGGGGTATGAGAGACCAGATACTAGGTTCGGTTCCTGTTCTCATTAGACCTTCAGTCTGGTCTACTGTGTTATACTGTGGGAAGCTGCAGGTGTTCCCTGAAGTGTAGGCTCATATTTTATTCAGCCAGTTCTATTTAGGGAAAACACCCAGTTTGCTGGGTTCCCTGTGATAACAAAAGAAAGGTGAGAAAAGTTAACATCAGGTTCAAAGGCTCTTCTTCTGGCCTCAGGTCACACAGCAGTGCAGAGAGAGCGGCTCCTGCAGCTCCTTTTAAAGCTGGTCACCTGCTTTGGATGTTAGAAAAGACTTGATCCAGTGATATTACTCAAACACTAAAACACTTTGTGTAATATCTTAAAGGTGACATATCCTGCAGAATGTTCTTTTTAATGGTTCTCTCCCTGAAATCTGTGTCCCTGTCTACAAACCCCCTGAAAAGTCAAAGACTCCATTCTGCCCCTGTTCTGATTTCTCCACCTTTCTGTAAATGTGTGCTGAAACCAGCCGTTTCAGTTTTCAGTGTTTTTCATACGTCACAACGCCATCCGGTCTGTAACAGGAAGTCAGAGCTCGGAGCTTGTTCAGCCCATAGACTGTATAAAATACAACTCAACCCCTCCTCCGTTTTTCATTCCCTGCACACATGTGTGCTAACAAGGAGCTTAGGAGGGAGGCATGCTAGTTGTAGGCTGTCTTAATAAACACAAAGGTCGCTTTGACTCCCCACGTCTGCAGATTTGAAGATCTAGTGGATGATTTTTAGTTTTCATGGATAAGTGCTAGCGCTAGTTAGCATAGCCACATAGCTACATGTTGGTAGCCGTGTACCAAGACACACGTCGACATGCTGACAAATAAAACAACAAGAAACACTAAATCTGTGACCAATGGTTCAGAAAGGTCCTGCTGCAGGCGCCTCTCCATCAGGATCAGATTCTGGATCAGATTCAGAGGGTTGAAGTAACGCGGGTCTGTGAGCAGCCGTGTATATTCAGCCAACATGGAAACATTAGATCAACGTGCTGGACGGCGGAGGCCACGCCCACTCCCTGAGGGGGCGTGGTCAGAGAGCTCATTCTCATTTAAAGGCACAGACACAGAAAACAGCCTGTTCTGAGCAGGGCTGAAAAAGAGGGGTTTACAGGCAGACCAGAATCTTAGACCAAGATATGTTGATGAAGAAGAGCAGAATATGTCACCTTTAGGTTAAATGATTCAGCCTCTCCCTGCTGAAAAGTAAAAAGAAAACATTCTTGATGTGACCACTATGAAGATATTTTGATTCTCTTGATTCAAATAAAATAATGATGATGATGAGGACGACGACGATGATGATGATGATGATGATGATGATGATGATGATGAAGATGACGACGACGACGACGACGACGACGACGACGATGACGATGATGATGATGATGTGATGATGATGATGATGTTGTCTCTGTCTCTGTCTCTGTCTCTGCAGCGGTGGCGTGGCATCCCGTCCATGAGGGTCTGTTTGCGAGCGGCGGCTCTGACGGCTCCCTGCTCTTCTGGCACACGGGGTAACTTTGACCTGAGACTGACCCCGAGTCAGCTGATAGAGTGTGATGATGAACGCCACGCCCACTGCCTCAGGCGCTAACGCTGCTGGTGTTTGTTTGCAGGGTGGAGAAGGAGGTGGGAGGGATGGAGATGGCCCATGAGGGGATGATCTGGAGCCTGGCCTGGCACCCGCTGGGTCACATCCTGTGCTCGGGCTCCAACGACCACACCAGGTAGAGAGATGAGTCACACCCTCAGCATGAACGGCGTGATCTCTGAACTGCGTCCACGTGACTCGTGTTTATTAACCACACACAGCGTCCTCGTGGTCCTGGTCTGTCTTCACGTCTCTCCGTCTCTTCTTTTCAGTAAGTTCTGGACCAGGAACCGGCCCGGCGATAAGATGAGAGACCGTTATAACCTGAACCTGCTGCCCGGGATGTCAGAGGATGGCGTGGAGTACGGTGAGCCGCAGGGGTCAAACTGACTGACACGTGTGTTTGCTTCTGAAGCAGCTGCTGACGGGCGCTCTGTGTTTGGGTTTCAGATGATCTGGACCTGAACAGCGTGGCCTCCATCCCCGGGATGGGGATCCCCGAGCAGCTGAAGGCCGCCATGGAGCTGGAGCAGAGCAGTGAGTCTCAGAGTCCTGGTCCAGTCTGCAGGAACCAAGCTGGTCTTTTAATGATCCGTCTAGACCAGCAAGTCTGACTCAGGTCTGAATCAGGTCTGACTCAGGTCTGAATCAGGTCTGAATCAGGTCTGACTCAGGTCTGACTCAGGTCTGAATCAGGTCTGAATCAGGTCTGAATCAGGTCTGACTCAGGTCTGAATCAGGTCTGAATCAGGTCTGACTCAGGTCTGAATCAGGTCTGAATCAGGTCTGAATCAGGTCTGAATCAGGTCTGACTCAGGTCTGAATCAGGTCTGAATCAGGTCTGAATCAGGTCATACTCAGGTCTGAATCAGGTCTGAATCAAGTCTGAATCAGGTCTGAATCAGGTCTGACTCAGGTCATACTCAGGTCTGAATCAGGTCTGAATCAGGTCATACTCAGGTCTGACTCAGGTCTGACTCAGGTCTGAATCAGGTCTGAATCAGGTCATACTCAGGTCTGACTCAGGTCTGACTCAGGTCTGACTCAGGTCTGACTCAGGTCTGAATCAGGTCTGAATCAGGTCATACTCAGGTCTGACTCAGGTCTGACTCAGGTCATACTCAGGTCTGAATCAGGTCTGAATCAGGTCATACTCAGGTCTGACTCAGGTCTGAATCAGGTCTGAATCAGGTCATACTCAGGTCTGACTCAGGTCTGACTCAGGTCTGACTCAGGTCTGAATCAGGTCTGAATCAGGTCATACTCAGGTCTGACTCAGGTCTGACTCAGGTCATACTCCGGTCTGAATCAGGTCTGACTCAGGTCTGAATCAGGTCATACTCAGGTCTGACTCAGGTCTGAATCAGGTCATACTCAGGTCTGAATCAGGTCTGAATCAGGTCATACTCAGGTCTGACTCAGGTCTGACTCAGGTCATACTCCGGTCTGAATCAGGTCTGACTCAGGTCTGACTCAGGTCTGACTCAGGTCTGAATCAGGTCATACTCAGGTCTGACTCAGGTCTGACTCAGGTCTGAATCAGGTCTGACTCAGGTCTGACTCAGGTCATACTCAGGTCTGACTCAGGTCTGACTCAGGTCTGACTCAGGTCTGACTCAGGTCATACTCAGGTCTGACTCAGGTCTGACTCAGGTCTGACTCAGGTCTGACTCAGGTCTGACTCAGGTCTGAATCAGGTCTGACTCAGGTCTGACTCAGGTCTGACTCAGGTCTGAATCAGGTCTGACTCAGGTCTGACTCAGGTCTGACTGTTGTCCCCAGATAAGGAGGCGGCCCCCGAGGTGGAAATGTCGATCCCGGGTCTGGACTGGGGCATGGATGAGGTCATGGGGAAAGACACCAAGAAGGTCCCTCAGAAGAAAGTCCCGTACGCTAAACCCATCCCAGCACAGTTCCAGCAGGTAAACACATGAAGACCCCGGATGTGGTCTTTACTCGGGTACGTTGATGCGGTTTGGTGAAAGAGTACTCATGGTGGGAACTGGTCCTCTCCACAGGCCTGGGCGGAGAACAAAGTCCCCATGATGCCCCCGGGTGGAGAACTGTCCAAAGAGCGGAAGGTGGAGCAGAAAGCGGACTCCAAGAAGAAGACTCAGGCGGAGATGGAGCAGGAGATGGCAGCTCTGCAGTACACCAACCCCATGCTGCTGGAGGTGAGCCCCTCTGGACCTGATCCATCAGGACAGACCGGCAGGTTTCTTTATTCTGGTCCCTACTATCAGACCGGACCCCGGGACATCCTGATGGATCTGTGAGCAGGTATCACCTGTCAGACCACATCCCAGACCTGAAACTAACGTCTCTGCTTCCTCCTCAGAAAATGAAGATGGACCGGATGAGCACAGACGGGAACATGGGCCCCCCGCAGGGGCAGGGCCCGATGCCACCCTTCCCCGGCCCTGGAGGCCCCGGGGGCCCGATGCCTCCCGGTCAGCAGGGCTTCCCCCCAAACATGCCTCCTCAGCAGATGCCCAACAACATGGGGCCCCCCATGGGCCCAGGAGGCATGCAGCCTCCTTTCATGCCTCCTGGACAGATGGGGCCTCCCTCTGGACCCCAGACTCACCAAGGGCCCCCTCAGGGAATGATGGGTCCACCGGACATGCAAGGACCCCAAGGTATGCAGAGACATTCAGGGCCTCCCAGAAACATGGGTCCCCAAGGGCCACATGGAATGGGACCCAGAGGGATGCAGGGGCCTCCTGGTGGGATGATGGGACCACCGCCTCGGGGAATGGGTCCAAGAGATCCTCAGGGGCCTCCCCCTCAGGGGGGCATGATGCCACCTCAGGGGAATATGATGGGCCCGCAGGGTCCTATGCAGGGGGGGATGATGGGGCCCCCGCCCAGGACTCATGGAAACAATTACGGCATGGGCAACATGCAGGGGCCCCCAGGAGGGATGCATGGGCCTCCAGGAAACATGCAGGGGCCCCCAGGCAACATGCAAGGACCCCATGGGAACATGCAGGGGCCCCCAGGTAACATGCAAGGACCCCATGGGAACATGCAGGGGCCCCAAGGCAACATGCAAGGACCACATGGGAACTTGCAAGGGCCCCAAGGGAACATGCAAGGGCCCCCATACATGCAGCACCAGGTGAGTTCAGTTTCATGTTATATCATGAGGGGGCTCTGGTCTTCAGAGGGATCCAGGACCAGGTCCAGCCCAGTGTTTGTTACTCTGTCACCAGGACTGGTTTTAGTCCTGAATAACTGGGATCTGGTCTTTTTTTAGGGTCAGAACTCGGGGCCCATGATGGGCCACGGGATGGGCCAGCAGGGGCCCAACAGCAAAGGTAGGACTCTGTTGTAGACCGGCTTAATGTTTCAGTTTGTGCTGCTTTAAAACACTCAGCACTCCGTGTCTCATGTTGGTGGGGTGGACTGATGAGCCCTGCAGGTTCACACGTGGACCTGCAGGGTCCGTCACGCTCTGACCTTTAACCTGAAGGTCTCTGAAAGACCCGTCAGGACTTAACTGTTCTAACATCACAAATAACATTTGTCATCTCAGGAGACCCTCGGGGGCCGCCACCCAACCACCACATGGGCCCTCCAGAGAGACAGGGTCCTGGAGGTCCTGGGGGGCCCGACCAAGGCTCAGGTACTTACTGGGGTGACAACCAGCAGGGTCGACGTGGACCCCAGGACTTTGATGGAGGCCAGGACTTCCATGGCAGAGGAGAGGAGGGCTGGAGAACTGGACCAGGCTACCAGGGAGGAGGAGGAGCAGGGGGGGGAGGCCACAGAGGGGGCGGACACAGAGGAGGGGGGGGGAATGGAGGGAACTGGGGTTCTGATGAGAGGTTCAGCGGAGGAGACTTCAGAGGTCGGAGAGACGACAGGTGAGTGACAGGTGGAACTAAAACTGAAACCTGCTGACCCTGCAGGTCTGATCTTATCTGATCCGGACTCGTTTGCTCTTTCAGATTCAGGGGGGGAGGCTCCAGCCGGCCCGGGGGCCGAGGTTACACCGAGGAGTACGGGGGCCAGGAGGAGGGCTACGACGGCTCGGAGGAGATGGGTCGCAGCTGGGAGAGCGGAGGGAGAGGGAGGCCCCCCCCTCGAGGAGGAGGTCCACCCAGAGGAGGAGGTGAGAGGATCTAGATCTGGTTCCTGGGGAGTCCACACCCTGATTTACAAACAACATGTTTCCCTTCACACCTCTGTAACTGTCGGGTCCAGCCTCATCCAGAATCCCTTTAGGACCCCCACCCACCACATAACGAGCCTGTCATTCAGGGTTGGAGTCCTTCCTGTTCAACCAGAGACGTAGACTTCATCCCGGATCACCAGGTCCCAGTGATCCAGCATGATGCTGCACAAACAAGCTCTCCACTAGAAACTATGATTTGATCCTGGTTCTTCCTGATGGCTCACTCAGACCCGGTCTTTCTGACGGAGGGCTTGAGTTCTGTCTGGTTCTCATTGAGGGTTCCTTTCAGCACCGAGCTCTTTGTCCCTGTAGTGTCCTCTGCTGTTTGGTGGTTGTTGTTTGAGGGGGCGGACTCTCTGAAATAAGAAACCTTGAACACTACAACTCCCATCATCCCCGTCACCTCGTGTCCTCCTCCCCTTTCAGGACGTTACCTTTCTCAAAGTGAATCTCATGATCGGTTTCTGCTCCTCCAGGAGACTGCCTCACGTCTCTGCAGGCTCTTATTGTGGCGGTTCTCTTCTTCTCTTCCTGTCTGCAGGTCATGACGGTTATCGGGATGGTCAACAGATGCATGATGGGTCTTCTCCGGCTGGTCGAGAGCGGTCCTCCTCCCTACAGGGAATGGACATGGCGTCTCTGCCCCCACGAAAGCGTCCATGGCAGGATGGCCCGGGAACTGGAGACCCCCGTGAGCACGAGTCCCCGGGCGCTGACGGAGGTCTGAGCACGTTTACGCATCATTACACACGACATCATGACCTTCAGTCTGAAGAGTCAGCAGCCATGTTTCAGTGTCTCTGTCTGTGTTCAACCGCACACGTCAACAAGTTTCAAACCAACACATCTGTCCCACCACACATCACAACACCTGCAGTAAGAGAGCAGAGCAGAGCAGGGCAGGGCAGGGCAGGGCAGAGCAGGGCAGGGCAGGGCAGAGCAGGGCAGAGCAGAGCAGGGCAGATCCTCCTTTATTCGTCCCCCAACAGGGAAATTCATGGAGTTCCAGCAGCAAACAAGAAGGTGTACAGAACAAGAATTTAACAAGAATATATAAAGGAAAGAAATGTCCATCAGAGACGGCAGCTTGGCCATAATTCTCCTGTCAGCCACCACCTCCACAGGGTCCAGGACTGAGCTGGCCTTCAGTTAGTTCAGTCTGACTCTCCTGTATCCTGTCCTCCCACAGCAGGTGAAATCCTTCCAATGTGGCGTTGGTGTCCGGTGTTAGCTCTGTTAGCATGATGCTACTCTGGTGCTGGGTTAGCTGGTCCACCTTATCGTAGATAGATCTTACAGTCCCCATAACGGTGGGTGGAAGGACGGGTCCATGTGGTCTTTTCTTAGCTTGCACCTCAGTACCAGCACGTCGTCCTCGCCTCCTTCTCCTCAGCTCACAGGGAACATCAGCCCTGTATCGTTTAGCATCGACATGCTACAGGATGCTAACAGCTGATCTCATATGTTAACAATGTAACCATGGATACACGCAGGAACAAAAACAGTTAAAACACCCCTGCAGACGTAGTCAGTTTGGTGTCCATGGCCAACAAATGAGTCCTTAAAAGTCCTGACAGGCTCCAAATACAAAGAGAACTAAACAGATAGAAGAACAACCAAGAGAGAGCTGCTGCAACAAGCAGACACTCACACGGCCCTTAGCAATACCCTCAGAGCCCAGCAGGGGGCACCACCTGCAGCTCCCTCAGAGCCCAGCAGGGGGCACCACCTGCAGCTCCCTCAGAGCCAAGCAGGGGGCACCACCTGCAGCTCCCTCAGAGCCCAGCAACGGGGCACCGCCTGCAGCTCCCTCAGAGCCCAGCAAGGGGCACCACCTGCAGCTCCCTCAGAGCCCAGCAGGGGGCACCGCCTGTCTCTGAGGATCACTGTGTTTATGTTTATTTACTCTGTTCCCGCAGGTCGCCCCCCTCAGGACGGAGGTTATGGTCCACCTAGTCGAGGTGGACGAGGCGGCTGGGGTCCTGGAGGACCTGGACCTGGACAAGGACCGGCAATTCGGAGAGGAGGACCAGCACCCAGAGGACCACCAAGGGGGGGAGGTCGGGGTCGGTAGTCCTGGAGAAAACTGACCCACAATGATCCCCTTCTTCTCTGGTGGTCTCATCTCTGCTGGTACTCCCACAGCCTGAGACTGAGTCCAGACCCTGATCCTTCAGACGAACTTGAGGTCACATGACACACTTGGACCTGTGCTGCTGAGAAAGACGCTGGTTCCTGATTGGTCCACACTGACGGTGCAGTCTGAGGAGCTCAGACGGCTTTTAATGTATCATATGTAGAGAATCTGTCTTTGTATCGAGTCTCTTTGATTTCACGTGAACTTCGTCTTCAGGTCGTCGCTTTGGTTCCTTTTGTAAAGATTTCTATGTTTGTGTTTTCACCGAGGTGGACAATAAAGATTCACACTTCAGCTACCTGTGTGTGCGTGTGCTCGGTGTGTGTGTGTGTGTGTGTGTGTGTAGCTCTCTCTCTGCAGAGATCCTTTCTGTAATGTTCTCTTAGAATCACTACAGGAGGAACACACCTGCTGCAGGAGGAACACACCTGCTGCAGGAGGAACACACCTGCTGCAGGAGGAACACACCTGCTGCAGGAGGAACACACCTGCTGCAGGAGGAACACACCTGCTGCAGGAGGAACCGACCTGCTGCAGGAGGAACACACCTGCTGCAGGAGGAACACACCCACTGCAGGAGGAACACACCCGCTGCAGGAGGAGGAACACACCTGCTGCAGGAGGAGGAACACACCTGCTGTGGGAGGGCAAGCACAGTCAGGCAGGAAATGAAAACAGAGCCTAGATTTTAAAATATCAGGATTAACCCTTTAATATCAAAAAGAGTTCAGAGACATTCAACCTTTAATTATCGACATCAGGGGGTCACACCTCTCTCACACACTCTCACTCTCTCTCTCTCACACACACACACACACACACACACACACACACACGGTGATTAAAGCACGTGGGATAAATAAAGTGTCAGTTTATGTTTGAACAGTTTTCTGTGTTTGGTCCAGCAGCCTCAGGGTCCAGGGTCCAGGGTCCAGGGTCCAGAGTCCAGGGTCCTGCAGCCTCAGGAATGTACTGACAGAGCTAAAGTTGTTCCCCTTGAAACTTGGACCCTGGAGACCCTCAGAAACCCTCAGAGGATCTCTGAGAGACCCCAAACCCGGTGTCATAAAGCCTGACAGATGTGAGACCTGTCTGTGGGTCTGAGGACTGTCCAGTGTCCTGGTCTGACGCTGAGTCCCGGTTCAGATCGGCATGGTTTTCCCTGTGACAGTCCTTTTGATGGCGGACGCCGCCATGCCCCCCATGAAGCGGATCCCGGCGGTCCCCCCGGGCAGGAGCGATACCACGTAGCCCAGGATCACAGCGACCTGCAGGCCGGCTCCTAACGCGGTCAGCAGGGTGCTGTGGAGGCTCAGGGCCGCGTACAGGGTCCCCCCGAGGGCGCACAGGTACAGGGCGGCCCCGGGGGACGTGGGCAGGCCGGACAGGACTCTGCTGGGACCCCGCAGCACCGCCGCGGACCCGATGGCGAACAGGGACCCGAGAGACCAGAGCAGCGCGAACTTCCGCGCGTACAGCAGCAGGAGCGGCGCGTAGAGCGCGGAGAGAGCGAAGCACAGCAAAGAGAACGAAGCACAGACCCCCGAGACCCCCAACCGCTGCCTGCGGCTCAGACCCGGCAGGCAGGGGTCCGGCTCGGTCCACCAGGGCCAGGAGAAGGTCCCGGTCCCGGTGGAGGTCTGACCGGACGGACTTCCTGCTCGGGTTCCGGGCCACGGACTCGACCACCGGCCGAACCAGCTTCCTGTCCCCGGATCCGGGTCGTCCAGGTCCACCGTGGTACTGGAGCTGGACTGGGAGATGGTTTTAGCCCCGCCACCTTTGGACTGGGCCAAATACTCCTGAAGAGACCGGTTCAGTTCCGCCATGACGGAGGAGCTAACAGGCTAACTGTTAGCTTCTTCTTCTTCTTCTGCGTTTCTTATTCTGGCTCCAAACTTCCGGGTTGACCTCCAGCGCCCCCCCACGGCCAGAACAAGTACCACACCCGATCCAGAACCAGAATGGGAGACCAAGACAAACACACACACACACGTACACACTGTAACACACACACGCACACACACTGTAACACGCACACACACACACACACACACACACTGTAACACACACACACACACACACACACACACACACACTGTAAGACACACGCACAAACACAGACACACTCTCTCTCTCTCTCACAAACAGACACAGAGACACACACAGACACACTCTCACAAACACACACACACTGTAACACACGCACACACACACACACACACACACACACACACACACACACACACACAGAGAGAGAGATAACAACTACACAGGTTGATAAATGTACTAATAGTGTGTGTGCGTGTGCGTGTGCGTTTGTGTGTGTGTGTGTGTATCATTAATACTCCTGTTTGTTGGTTTGGTGAAAGTCACGTGACCTCAGGTCAAGTTTTCAGCTGCTAAAATTAACCCTTCACTTCATTGGCTGCACGACCGACACACACAGCCTTCTACGGTATCATCTGTGTGTGTGTGTGTGTGTGTGTGTTCATGTTCATTCAGAGCAGTGATCAGTAGAAGAAACAAGCAGCACGCATCTGATGGAACAGATCCACAGCAGGTAACACATACACACACACACACACACAAACACACACTCACACACACACACACACACACACACACACACACACACACACACACACACACACACACACACACACACAGCTGAGTCCAGCTGTAGTCTCTTTTTTGCTCTTGTGTTTTTATGCATCATCTGTCTGCAGACACTGAGCCAGGAACACTGTTAGCCTAGCTTAGCATTAAGGCTGGGAGCAGCGAGCAGCCGTTAGCCTAGCTTAGCATTAAGGCTGGGAGCAGCGAGCAGACGTTAGCCTAGCTTAGCATTAAGGCTGGGAGCAGCGAACAGCCGTTAGCCTAGCTTAGCATTAAGGCTGGGAGCAGTGAGCAGCCATTAGCCTAGCTTAGCATTAAGGCTGGGAGCAGCGAGCAGCCGTTAGCCTAGCTTAACATTAAGGCTGGGAGCAGTGAGCAGCCATTAGCCTAGCTTAGCATTAAGGCTGGGAGCAGCGAGCAGCCCCGCCCCGGATGAAATAAAATCCTCCTTGTTCTTCAGAGTTAGCATGCTAACAGAAGCTCACATTTTGCCACAGTGTCAACAAGCTGATTGATTGGATCTGAAGTGTGTAATCAGGTTGTCGTTGGCAACACGTTTCTGTTTAGAGATAACAGCTGTTGTGGATTTGGACCAATCAGAATGAAGTATTGAACCCAGCTGGCGATAAACTAGGCTAGGCTAACCGTGTCCTGGTCCTCGATGGTCCTGAATTTTAACCCCCGCCTGCGTTTCCTGACAGGTCAGCCTGATGTCCGTCTCTCAGATCACACCCACCCTCTTCCTGGGCGGGGCCGATGCCCCCCTCAACGCCTCGCTGATGACACAGAAGGGCATCACCCTGATAGTCAACGCCACCATCAACCACGCCTGCCCCGCCTACCCGGGGGTGGAGTGTGTGCGGGTCCCAGTCTCTGACCTGCCCAGCGCTCGACTCGGAGACCACTTTGACAGGGTGGCCGAGCGCATCCATGGCAACCATGCAGGCGGCACGCTGGTGCACTGTGCTGCGGGCATGAGCCGCTCGCCGGCGCTCGTGATGGCGTACCTGATGCGTTTCAGAGGAGTGACGCTGTGCCAGGCTCACCGCTGGGTGCAGGACAGACGGCCGTACGTACGCCTGAACGCCGGCTTCTGGGAGCAGCTGCTGCAGTACGAGAGGAAGCTGTACGGGAAGAACACCGTCAGGGTGGCGGCGCCGGAGGAACCGCCGCCACTCACACCGAGGACGCAGAGGTGGATGAGGGCAGCGCCACCGCAGACCAACTGGTTCACGCAGGTTCAGAGGTCACCCGTGATGGGTCGGGCTTCTCTGATGTCACGCTCGCAGGCGATGACGCCGACAACCCAGAGAAGAAGAGGAACCAAATCCAGCAGCTTCAAATTCTGAGCACGGATCAAGACTACATTACCCACAATCCACCTGGACCACTGACTGACAACACTCTGACCTCTACAGGTGTGTGTAACCTCCCTGCACACGCCATGCTGAAATACACTCTGCTGATAACACCTCGGGACCCGCCCACTCCTGAAGACAAACAGGAAGTTATCAATGAGCCACTGACCAATAGGAAGCCCTCCTGACGCAGCTGAGCTGTGACAGGGTTCAACCTGATGCACCTGATGTTGGTCCTCTCTGCTGTGACCCTCTCTTTATGTGGTCCTTCTCTCTGGGGGTCCACAGCTCGTCCCTCTGCTTAGAGAAACAGAGCTTATGGTGCTGAGGGTGGACCAGGTCTCTGACCTCTGAATCAGACTCAGATCTTTCTGTGTGGTCTCAAGTTTTCAAAGTAGATAATTGAAACACTGGACCACTGGATCACTGGATCACTGAACCACTGGATCACTGAACCACTGGATCACTGAACCACTGGATCACTGAACCTCTGGATCAATGGACCACTTGATCACTGGACCACTGAACCACTGGACCACTGAACCACTGGATCACTGAACCGCTGGATCACTGAACCGCTGGATCAATGGACCACTTGATCACTGAACCACTGGATCACTGAACCACTGGACTGCTGGATCACTGAACCACTGGATCACTGAACCACTGGATCACTGAACCATTGGATCAATGGACCACTTGATCACTGAACCACTGGACCACTGAACCACTGGATCACTGAACCGCTGGATCACTAAACCACTGGATCACTGAACTGCTGGATCACTGGACCACTTGATCACTGAACCACTGGATCACTGAACCACTGGATCACTGAACCGCTGGATCAATTGACCACTTGATCACTGAACCACTGGATCACTGAACCACTGGACTGCTGGATCACTGAACCACTGGATCACGCAACCACTGGATCACTGATCCACTGGATTGCTTTACCACTGGATGACTGGATAATTGAAACACTGGATCGCTGGATCAATGAACCACTGGATCACTGGATCACTGGATAATCGAAACACTGGAACACTGGATCACTGAACCACTGGATCAATGAACCACTGGATCATTGAACCACTGGATCACTGAACCACTGGATCACTGAACCACTGGATCACTGAACCACTGGATCACTGAACCACTGGATCACTGAACCGCTGGATCAATGGACCACTTGATCACTGAACCACTGGATCACTGAACCACTGGATCACTGAACCACTGGATAATTGAAACACTGGATCACTGGATCACTGGATCACCAAATTGCTGTCATGTTTCTGCTCCAGGAATCCTCTTCTTATGAAAGGTCTGTGACCTTTGACCTCAGGGCCACTCAAACACATCATAAACATTGTGTGGATATTTTCATTTTCAGAGACCATAATTTTTTTCAAATAAACAAAACATGACTGCGTTCATCCTGAGTCGTTTCTGCCTGAACATCTTTACAGTGAGCTGAGATCAGGTCAGGATATTCAGAATCTTCAGATCACCTCCACACAGCCTCCAACCATGCTCTCCTGTTGCTCCTCTTCCTCTCAGAGGAAGTGGAGCTGGCTTTTGTATGTAGGTCGGCTGACCTCAGTGTGTGTGTGTGTGTGTGTGTGTGTGTGTGTGTGTGTGTGTGTGTGTTTGTGTCTCATTGAGGTTAGGCAGAAAAAAAACTATTTCCTGATCTGCGTGTGTTTATATATATTTATACATTTTAACTTTATTAAATTTCACATAGAAAAAGAATCACATCCAAAATTAGAGGTTGGTACATTTTCCCTCCAAAGAACAGCTAAAAACAATAATCTAAACAAAGTGAGACACACAGCAAGTGGAGCTATGTGTATATATTATATATACATATATTATACATACATATATTATACATACACGCATACATTGACACAGAAAATACATACT
Source organism: Notolabrus celidotus (assembly GCF_009762535.1). Taxonomy (NCBI): domain Eukaryota; kingdom Metazoa; phylum Chordata; class Actinopteri; order Labriformes; family Labridae; genus Notolabrus; species Notolabrus celidotus. The sequence goes on from NW_023260065.1 coordinate 55,299, forward strand.
GTATATATGAGATTGTATATATAATATATGTATATATATTTATATATAATGTTTATATTTATTTTATATATACCCATAGATACATACAATATACAGTATATATTTATATACATGTGTACAGTCTATATATTTTATATACAAAAAAAATATACACACATACATGCATACAGTATACATATTGTATATATAAATATACAATATGTCAATCAATCAATCAATCAATCTTTATTTGTATAGCGCCAAATCACAACAAACGTTATCTCAAGACGCTTTTACAAACAGAGCAGGTCTAGACCACACTATGTCAAATTATGAACAGAGACCCAACACCAAGACAGGGTAAGACTCAGTCTGACCCCACCTTAATCCACCATGAGCACTGCACATCGCAGTATTTAGCTAGTTACAGTGGTGAGGAAAAACTTCCTTTTAACAGGCAGAAACCTCCAGCAGGACCAGACTCATGTTAGACAGCCATCATGCCTCGACTGAGTTGGGTCTGGAAAGACAGATAGAGGGGAGTAAGAGAGAGAGGTGATAGTGATGAGACGAGTCGTAGAAGCTGTTGCCGCTGGAGTCCAGCACGTCCGTATCAGCTGGAGTCCAGCACGTCCGTATCAGCTGGAGTCCAGATCGTCCGCAGCAGGAGGACGTCTACGGCAGCTCAGAGGAATCTACGAGACAATGGAGCTCAGGGACTCCAGAAAGGTCTATGGTTAGTAACTTTAATGGGACAGGCAGAGTTAAAGTAAGTGATGAAGGGGTTGGGGGGAAGAAGGTGAGCTAGGATCCCAGTGTGTCAGTGTGCCAGTTCCCCCGGCAGTCTAGGCCTATAGCAGCATGACAAAAGCTGGTCCAAGCCTGATCCAGCTCTAACTATAAGCTTTATCAAAAAGGAAAGTTTTAAGTCTACTCTTAAAAGTGGAGAGGGGGTCTGCCTCCCGGACCCTGACTGGTAGATGATTCCAAAGGAGAGGGGCCTGATAACTGAAGGCTCTACCTCCCATACTACTTTTAGAGATTTTAGGTACAACTAGCAAGCCTGCATGTTGGGAGCGTAGAGTTCTAGAGGGGTAATAGGGCACTATGAGCTCTTTAAGATACGAGGGTGTCTGATTTTTAAGAGCTTTGTAGGTTAAAAGAAGGATTTTAAATTCTATTCTACATTTTATTGGGAGTCAGTGTAGAGAAGCTAACACTGGAGAGATGTGCTCTCTCTTCCTAGTTTTAGTCAATACTCGAGCTGCAGCGTTTTGAACTAGCTGAAGAATCTTTAGAGACTTATTAGGGCAGCCTGATAAGAGGGAGTTACAGTAATCTAACCTGGAGGTAACAAATGCATGGACTAGTTTTTCTGCGTCGCTCTGAGATAGGAAGTTTCTAATTTTAGAAATATTGCGCAAGTGAAAATAGGCTGACCTTGAGATTTGCTGAATTTGGGAGTTGAAGGATAAATCTTGATCAAATAGGACTCCTAGATTCCTAGCCGAGGTGCTGGATGCCAGACTAATGCCGTCTAAGGTACTTATATTATTAGAAAAAGTCTCTCTGAGGTGTTTGGGGCCGATAACAATCACTTCAGTTTTTCCTGAGTTTAGCAGTAAGACATTTCTGGTCATCCAGGTCTTTATGTCTTTAAGACAAGCTTCTAATTTAGATAACTGATTGGTTTCTTCTGGCTTCACTGATAAATAGAGCTGAGTGTCATCAGCATAACAATGAAAATTAATAGAGCGTTTCCTCATGATGTTACCTAGAGGAAGCATATATAAGGTGAAAAGAATTGGTCCTAGCACTGATCCTTGTGGAACTCCCTGACTAACCCTGGTCTGCACTGAGGACTTTTCATTTACGTGAACAAATTGAGATCGATCTGTTAGGTACGATTTAAACCAAGCTAAAGCAGTCCCTGTAATGCCAATTAGTTGCTCTAATCTCTGTAACAGGATTTGATGGTCAATCGTATCGAATGCAGCGCTAAGATCTAATAAAACAAGTACGGAAAGAAGACCACTGTCTGAGGCCATTAGTAGATCATTGGTTACTTTTAACAGTGCAGTCTCTGTGCTATGGTGGGCTCTAAACCCCGACTGAAAGTCCTCAAACAAACTGTTGCTCTTAAGAAAGTCCCAGAGCTGAACTGACACCACTTTCTCCAGGATTTTAGAGATAAAGGGGAGGTTAGATATCGGCCTATAGTTAGATAAGGAGCCTGAATCAAGAGTGGGCTTTTTAAGGAGAGGTTTAATTACAGCTACTTTAAATGATTGAGGTACATAGCCTGTCAGTAAAGACATATTAATCATACTTAGTAAAGAACTGCTAACTAGTGGAAGGACTTCTTTTAGCAGCTTAGTTGGGATTGGGTCTAAAAGACAGGTCGATGGTTTAGCTGAAGAAACTGTTGAAACCAGTTCAGGAAGGTCAATGGGTGAAAAACAGTCTAGGTATACATCTGGCTTTAACGCCGTTTCAATGATCCCGCTGTTGGTAAAGGGTCCTACACTAGTTAAAGGTAAGAGGTTACTAATTTGATCTCTAATCTTTAAGATTTTATCATTAAAGAAGCTCATAAAGTCATCGCTGCTGAGGGCTAAAGGAATACATGGCTCAGTGGAGCTATGACTGTCTGTCAGCCTGGCTACAGTGCTGAAGAGGAACCTAGGGTTGTTTTTATTCTCTTCTATTAGAGAGGAGTAATAGGCAGCTCGAGCATGCTGCAGGGCCTTCCTATATTTATTAAGACTATCCTTCCAAAGTGAGCAGGTTTCAGTTGTTTTATTGGAGCGCCATAATCTTTCTAGTTTTCTAGAGTTTTGTTTTAGTTCACGGGTTTGAGCATTATACCACGGAGCTAGCCTCTGTCGTCTAATAGTCTTCTGTTTAAGAGGAGCGATTAGGTCTAGGGTAACCTGCAGAGAACCTGTAGTATCATCTACAAACTGATCTAGCTGAGAGGAACTGGAGCTAGTATACGAGCTTTGAGCTAAGGTTGGACTAAATACTGAGTTTAACGCAGCAGGGATAGCCTCTTTGAACTTAGCTACGGCACTATCAGACAAGTTCCTGGTTATTACGTTTTTATTACCTTGAGTAGAACCTACTAGGAGGAAATCAAACGTTAATAAACAGTGATCTGATAAAAGCGGATTTTGTGGGAAGACTAATAAGTCCTCAATTTCAAGACCATAGGCCAGAACAAGATCGAGGGTGTGATTGAAATGGTGAGTAGGTTTGTTAACAACCTGTGAGAAGCCAATTGAGTCCAGCAGGGACATAAACCCAATGCTAAGGCTGTCATTATCAACGTCTACATGAATATTAAAGTCACCTACTATGACTATTTGATCTGAGCTGAGGACTAAATTAGATAAAAACTCTGAAAATTCAGTTAAAAATTCAGAGTACGGGCCAGGAGGGCGGTAAATTATGACGAATAAGATTGGTGGCACTGTTTTAGAAACTGGATTGGGAAAGCTGAGAACTAGGCCTTCAATGTATACTGTATGCATTTGTGTTAGTGTATACATATATACAAAATAGATACAATTATATATAAATGTCTCTCTGTTTCTCTGTCTCTCTGTGTCTCTCTCTCTGTCTCTCTGTGTCTCTCTCTCTGTCTCTCTGTCTCTCTGTGTCTCTCTCTCTGTCTCTCTGTGTCTCTGTGTCTCTCTGTTTCTGTGTCTCTGTGTCTCTGTCTCTCTATATCTGTCTCTCTGTGTCTCTGTCTCTCTCTGTCTCTCTCTGTGTCTCTGTCTCTCTGTGTCTCTCTGTTTCTGTGTCTCTCTGTTTCTGTGTCTCTGTGTCTCTGTCTCTCTGTGTCTCTCTGTTTCTGTGTCTCTGTGTCTCTCTCTGTGTCTCTGTCTTTCTCTGTCTCTCTCTGTGTCTCTGTCTCTCTGTGTCTCTCTGTTTCTGTGTCTCTCTGTTTCTGTGTCTCTGTGTCTCTGTCTCTCTGTGTCTCTCTGTTTCTGTGTCTCTGTGTCTCTCTCTGTGTCTCTGTCTCTCTGTGTGTGTCTCTCTGTTTCTGTGTCTCTGTGTCTCTCTCTCTGTCTCTCTGTGTCTCTGTCTCTCTGTGTGTGTCTCTCTGTGTCTCTCTGTTTCTGTGTCTCTCTGTTTATGTGTCTCTGTGTCTCTCTCTGTGTGTGTCTCTCTCTGTGTGTGTCTCTCTCTGTCTCTATGTGTCTCTCTGTTTCTGTGTATCTCTGTTTCTGTGTCTCTGTGTCTCTCTCTGTGTGTGTGTCTCTCTGTGTCTCTGTCTCTGTCTCTGTCTCACTGGTCCATCCTTTGACACTGGCTCTTTAAATCTCTCACCCGCACATGTTTTAAAAAAACAGCTGATGGAAAAACCTGAAGGAAAAACGGAAGTGATGCAACTGTCCCTTCAGAATAAAAGCGTTCTTCAGAGGAGCGGTCTGAGAGCGCAGAACCATGTTGAGGGAGACTCTACTGTGAGGCAGGTTCCCTATGTGAACTGGTCCTCAGTGAGGATCCAGGCCCTCGTGGTGGTTTTCAGCTCCGGTTCTACCTAAATAAAAGGATCCAGCCTCACACCGGGTTCTGTGAGGACCCTTTGAAGAACTCGTTCTTCGAACCGGAGGAGGCTTTTATTGTGAAAAACGCTTCCGGAACTGTCTCTCTGTAACCATGGTAACTTAACATCGGAGCATCTCGGCTCGGCTCGGCTCGACTCGGCTCGGCT
>NW_023260065.1:62500-65000 GCF_009762535.1 Notolabrus celidotus
ACACACACACACACACACACAAACACACACACACACACACACACACACACACACACACACACACACACACACACACACACACACACACAGCCTCCGGTGGGACTCGTGGTTTTTGGTCCGGTAAGCGGGCGCTGTGCGGTCTTTGTTGGTCCGTGTTGTGGAGGAGGCGAGGAAGGTTTCATCATCACAAGGTCACTGCTCATGTTTTATTAAATCCTCTGAAGTGACGGCACACACACCTGGTACACACACACACACACACACACACACACACACACACACACACACACACACACACACACACACACTTGATCTCCTCTGATGCTGCATCCAGATCAGGAGGAGGTTAGGAGGTGTGGAGGATTGTTGGAGGTTGGGTGGAGGTTGGGTGGAGGTGTGGAGGTTGGCTGGAGGATGGGTGGAGGTGTGGAGTATGATTGGAGATTGGGTGGAGGTGTGGAGGTTGGGTGGAGGTATGGAGGTTGGGTGGAGGATGGGTGGAGTTTGGGTTGAGGTGTGGAGGATGGGTGGTGGTTGGGTGGAGGTGTGGAGGTTGGGTGGAGGATGTGTGGAGGTTGGGTGGAGGTGATGAGGTTGGGTTGAGGATGGGTGGAGGTTGGGTGGAGGTGTGGAGGTTGGGTGGAGGTGTGGAGGTTGGGTGCAGGATGGGTGGAGGTGTGGAGGATGGGTGGAGGTGTGGAGGATGGGTGGTGGTTGGGTGGAGGTGTGGAGGTTAGGAGAAGGATGGGTGGAGAGTTTGGAGGTTGGATGGAGGTGTGGAGGATGGGTGGAGGTTGCGTGGAGGTTTGGAGGATGGATGGAGGTTGGGTGGAGGTGTGGAAGTTGGGTGGAAGTTGGGTGGAGGTTTGCTCGATGGGTCGAGGTGTGGAGGATGGGTGGAGGTGTGGAGGTTGGGTGGAGGATGGGTGGAGGTGTGGAGGTTGGGTGGAGGTGTGGTGGTTGGGTGGAGGTGTGGAGGATGGTTGGAGAATGGGTGGAGGTGTGAAGGATGGGTGGAGGTTTGGTAGAGGTGTGGGTGTTGGGTGGAGGTTGGGTGGAGGATGGGTGGAGAATGGGTGGAGGTTGGGTGGAGGTTGGGTGGAGGTGTGAAGGATGGGTGGAGGTTGGGTGAAGGTGTGGGAGTTGGGTGGAGGTTGGGCTGAGGGGTGGAGGTTGGGTGGAGGTGTGGAGATTGGATGGAGGTTGGGTGGAGGTTGGGTGGAGGATGGTAGGTGGTTGGGTGGAGGTGTGGAGGTTAGGAGAAGGATGGGTGGAGAGTTTGGAGGTTGGGTGGAGGTGTGGAGGATGGGTGGAGGTTGGGTGGAGAGTGTTGGTAGTAAAGAGGTGGTTTGCAGGTGAAGCAGGTGTTTCAGTGTAAGTTCTGTTAAAGGGGCAGTCTGTGATTTTTGGCTTTGTTTACATCCATGCAGAGTGATCCGTTATATTAGGACTAGGAGTGGTCCTCACCCTCTGAGCCTCACTGTGACTCTGCTGTGTGTCCCCTGCAGACCCCCGTAGTGGTCCTCACCCTCTGAGCCTTAATGTGACTCTGCTGTGTGTCCCCTGCAGGCCCCCGTAGTGGTCCTCACCCTCTGAGCCTCACTGTGACTCTGTGACTCTGCTGTGTCCCTGCAGGCCCCCGTAGTGGTCCTCACCCTCTGAGCCTCACTGTGACACTGCTGTGTGTCCCCTGCAGACCCCCGTAGTGGTCCTCACCCTCTGAGCCTTAATGTGACTCTGCTGTGTGTCCCCTGCAGGCCCCCGTAGTGGTCCTCACCCTCTGAGCCTCACTGTGACTCTGTGACTCTGCTGTGTCCCTGCAGGCCCCCGTAGTGGTCCTCACCCTCTGAGCCTTAATGTGACTCTGCTGTGTGTCCCCTGCAGGCCCCCGTAGTGGTCCTCACCCTCTGAGCCTCACTGTGACTCTGCTGTGTGTCCCCTGCAGGCCCCCGTAGTGGTCCTCACCCTCTGAGCCTTAATGTGACTCTGCTGTGTGTCCCCTGCAGGCCCCCTTAGTGGTCCTCACCCTCTGAGCCTTAATGTGACTCTGCTGTGTGTCCCCTGCAGGCCCCCGTAGTGGTCCTGTGCTGTAGTTACAGACTGAGCCACCGGGGGAAACGCTCACAGAGATTAATTAGCTGTTTCTGCAGGATAGAAGTATCTGGACTCTCCTGGGTCTGCCGGGTTCTGCTGCTGACCTCGGCACACTTTCACCACCAGGTCTTTGTTTGCACCCCGAGCAGCAGCCATCTTTAACTGAGCTGAGAGTCTGTGAGGACGGGGACGGATCCTGGAGACCTTCAGCTGAACGTGTCAGTGTTTGTGGAGTTTACACAGCTGTTGAAACACAGAGGGAGTTCCTGGGAATGCAAACTAGTTTAGTTTTTATTAAGATTTCAAAATATCCTCATCAGGTATTTAATGATGGTCTAAAGACGTTTATGAGGGATGCATCCGGCTGAGAGTCTCCAGTTAACAGGGTCGCCGTTTAAACCAAAAC
>NW_023260065.1:70000-93987 GCF_009762535.1 Notolabrus celidotus
AGAGCCGATCAAAGATCCTCTCTTCTTCTTTTATAGTTGATGAATTGTTGAAAGTTGGCTTGTGTCTTTCTTTCAGACTTCCTGTTTCAAAATAAGAGCAGTAATCATGAACCTTTGTTTTGAAAGGGTGTGAGCTAAGTGAATGTAAACATCCTGTCAATCTGTTGTAGGGGAAAGGGGAAAGGGTCGTTGCCATGGTGCTGAAGGAGCTTCCTGGTAAAAAGGCATCCTCAGAAGGAAACCCCCTCATCACCGTGACAACCAAGGTTGGCAAGACCACCACGCTTCTTGTTTACTGGAACTTTAAGAGATGATTGTTTACTTTGTTTGCTCTGCCCTCCACATGCCCCTCAGTGTGTAGCTTTGACCTCCTCATGCCCCTCAGTGTGTAGCTTTGACCTCCTCATGCCCCTCAGTGTGTAGCTTTGACCTCCTCATGCCCCTCAGTGTGTGGCTCTGCCCTCCACATGACCCTCAGTGTGTAGCTCTGCCCTCCTCATGCCCCTCAGTGTGTAGCTCTGCCCTCCTCATGCCCCTCAGTGTGTAGCTCTGCCCTCCACATGACCCTCAGTGTGTAGCTCTGCCCTCCTCATGCCCCTCAGTGTGTGGCTCTGCCCTCCTCATGCCCCTCAGTGTGTAGCTCTGCCCTCCTCATGCCCCTCAGTGTGTAGCTTTGACCTCCTCATGCCCCTCAGTGTGTGGCTCTGCCCTCCACATGACCCTCAGTGTGTAGCTCTGCCCTCCTCATGCCCCTCAGTGTGTAGCTCTGCCCTCCTCATGCCCCTCAGTGTGTAGCTCTGCCCTCCACATGACCCTCAGTGTGTAGCTCTGCCCTCCTCATGCCCCTCAGTGTGTGGCTCTGCCCTCCTCATGCCCCTCAGTGTGAAGCTTTGACCTCCTCATGCCTCTCAGTGTGTAGCTCTGCCCTCCTCATGCCCCTCAGTGTGTAGCTCTGCCCTCCACATGACCCTCAGTGTGTAGCTCTGCCCTCCTCATGCCCCTCAGTGTGTGGCTCTGCCCTCCTCATGCCCCTCAGTGTGTAGCTTTGACCTCCTCATGCCCCTCAGTGTATGGCTCTGCCCTCCTCATGCCCCTCAGTGTGTAGCTTTGACCTCCTCATGCCCCTCAGTGTGTAGCTCTGCCCTCCTCATGCCCCTCAGTGTGTGGCTCTGCCCTCCTCATACCCCTCAGTGTGTAGCTTTGACCTCCTCATACCCCTCAGTGTGTCGCTCTGCCCTCCTCATGCCCCTCAGTGTATGGCTCTGCCCTCCTCATGCCCCTCAGTGTATGGCTCTGCCCTCTTCATACCCCTCAGTGTATGGCTCTGCCCTCTTCATACCCCTCAGTGTGTGGCTCTGCCCTCTTCATGCCCCTCAGTGTATGGCTCTGCCCTCCTCATACCCCTCAGTGTGTAGCTCTGCCCTCCTCATGCCCCTCAGTGTGTAGCTTTGACCTCCTCATGCCCCTCAGTGTGTGGCTCTGCCCTCCTCATACCCCTCAGTGTGAAGCTTTGACCTCCTGATACCCCTCAGTGTGTAGCTTTGACCTCCTCTTCCACATAAAGGTCTCTCTCTCTCTAGGGATCCTTTCTGTTCTTTTAGAGCCTGTCAGGGACCAAAACAGAGTTGGTGGACTCACTTTGATCCATGTAGACTTTATTGTCCCCTTGGGGAACTTCTTTACCACAGCACCTCTCTGCGTCTCCACAGACAAACATAGAACACACACTGTAGGCTCAACAAAGACATCAACACTCAGTCAGAGTGGTCTCATTCAGTGAGGCCGGTTGTTCAGGGTCCCTATGACAGCAGGGATCAGGATCCTGTCGAGGCGGGCCCTCCTGCCCCTCAGAGCTCTGTACCTGCGTCCTGAGGGGAGTGGGATGAGTTGGGGGTTTAGTGGATGTGTGATGCTTCTGATGGCCCTGTGGTTTAAGTCTGTGAGGTTTGGTGTGGGGAGACCAATTAAAGATGATGATGCAGACGTTACAGCCTGTTCACCTGCTGCAGGAGGAACAGATCTCAAACCGGTCCGTCAGTCAGACCCTGAAGTCTGTGACGTAAACCCTCAGACTGACCCTTTAAGTGTGACGGAGGGCGAGTCCGTCCGCTCTGCGTGTCCGTCCGCTCGTCTCAAACGTGGCGTGAGATTTAAGGATGTTTTTTTAACCGCTGGAGCTGCTGTGCTCTTCACCGGGATTAAACAGGAGCAGCCGACATGTGGAGTAGGATTAGGATTACACACACACACACACACACACACACACACACACACACACACACTCAGATCTGTGATCAGGTTAAATCTGGCCTCAGACTGCACCAGTGACGGCTCTTACTTTGTACCACATTTCCCAGAATGCCGCTCCATGAGAGTGGACGAGGGGGGGGGGTTGATTAGCTGTAACAGGACACGGTGAAGACTCTGCAGACCGGGTCCTGGCTCTCTGTGGTCTGCAGTGTGATGTTGTTGATAACGTTGTGATCACTGATCAGCTCTCAGGGGGCAGGGGTCCTCAGGGACTTCCTCTGGTCCTCCTGTCCCTGTTCTTCTAATTCTTGTTGTTTTATTATTGTTGTGTTATTTTCATCCCGTCTCACCCGTCTCACCCGTCTCACCCGTCCCTCTCTCTTTCTCTGCTTCTCTCGGTCTCCAGCTGGTCCGGGAGCAGCAGGAGAGCCGGCCTCTGCTGAGTCCCTCCATCGATGACTTCCTGTCAGAGAGCCGGAGTGACGCCCCCTCCACCCGACCCCTCGCCTCCAACACAGCAGGTAAACCTGATAATTATCTCCTCTCTCTTCCACCCCCACCCTCTCCTCCTCCCCCCCTCTCCTCCTCCTCCTCCTTCCTTCTTCCCAGCTTTGTTCCTCGTCTTCGTTCGCCTCCTTTATCCTCTTATCCTCCTTCCTTTGTCTCCATCTCCTCCTCTAACTTGGCGTCCTCTGTCCTCCTCTGTGACTCTGAGTCTCTTTGTTCAGGTCCAGCCTGCTGTCTCTCCTCCCACGTCCTCCCCTCACCTCTCTCCCCCTCTCTGACCTCCTCTTCTCTTCCTCTGTGTATCCCCTCATCCCTGTCTTTCCTGTCTCTTCCTGTCCTCCTCTAACTCTGTGTCCTTGGCCGTCCTCCGTCCTCCTCGGTGCCCATCTGTCCCCTGTCCTCTCAGCAGGTACAGCAGCCATTAATTAACACCTCTGACCGGCTGTGAGGTCGTGTCTGCTCCGTCCCGTCCTGCGTCCCGTCCTGCGTCCCGTCCTCCGTCCTGTCCTCCTCCTCTTCACAGACTCTCTGCTCTGCTTGTTTGTTTCTGCGTCTTCATTAAGTCAGCGCTCCACGTCTCCGGGAGCCAGGAGACAGCAGCTGAAGTTTCTGTGAGGTTCAAAGTGTGGCGTCCAGTTTTCAAAGACTTGTAAAGGTCGCTGTGAATCAGCTGAGCGTGGATGAATGTGATACCTTTGCTCCTGTGTTTGTGACAGGACAGGAACATGTAATCTAATCCTCAGGAGCTCTATCGATCAGAGGGATCAAATCACAGCTCACTTTGCACTCTGAGATTTCTGCCTCAGTCACACGGAGGACCAGAATACGTCAGATCAATCCAAACGGTGTTTATCACAGAGCCGCCCACATCTGAGCCACGACACATCCTCCAGACTGTTCATGAGTCCACCAAGGGGGTCATACAGGTCCTGTTTTTAGACTCTGTTCACAGATTCTACACATACATGCAGTCTGTATGGAGAGCAGCAGCAGGAGGAACTCAGTCCAGTGTGATCCCGTCTCCCATGGTCTTACTCTCTCTCTATAACAATCTGTTCTACATCAAACGTTCACACTGAGACACAAACCTGCTGATGCTGTGTCACTAAAGACAATCAGAGCTTAGATTTCCTGACTTCCCTGAACGCAGCATCAGAAATGATGGATCCCACCTCCATTCAACAAACAAACATTGTAGACGTAGTTTTCTTCTCCTCTTGAGGACAGACCTGACAAAGCTGGACTTTGGACTTTGGACTAATCTGCATCATGATGTTGTTATTTCAGCAAACTGAAGACCACGCAGCACACGTCTTCTCTGTCCTCTATGGTTTTACTGGTTTCACTGGTTTTACTGATGTGTGTTGGTTGTGAGTTGTCCTCCTCTAATCCTGTCTCCCTGCAGTCCTGTCCACAGCTCTGGACCTGGTGGACCTCAGTGATCCGGGGGAGAGCAGCGGGGGCAGTAATGGAGGCAGTAACAGTAACAAGGAGCAGAGGAGGAGGAGTCCTCTGAGGAGGAAGGGCAGCTCCAAGAGTCCACGACGACGGACGAGACCTGATGAGACAGAGCTGATCCAGGTGGAGGTGGAACACCTGCCCGCCAGTCCCAGGACCCCAGAGAGGATCTCTCTGGACTCAGGTACGGAGCTTAAACCAGCACACTGGGAACATAGGTATAGAGTCCTCACAGGGTCAGGATGAGGTTAAAGCTCGCTGAGCTGACCCTGAACCATCAAAACAGACTCTGAAACCTCTTTTAGACCTCTTTTAGACCTCGTTTAGACCTCTTTTAGACCTCTTGTAGACCAACGTGAACCAGGTTCTGGTTCCGGGCTGGTGCTCGCGCTGGTTCGGAGCTGGTTGAACTCGTGAACCAACACGGCCCCCGTTTGTTTCTCCGCCCGCTCGAGCCCGTGGAAGAGGCAACCCCGCCCCCTGCCCCTGACGTAAGCGGTTCACAGTTCTAGACCAGCAAAGAGTTGGAACCACTCTGGAACCGGTTTTCCCGTCCGGGAGCCGGTTCACTCGCAGTCGAACGGTTCTCAATTGAGCGCCGGCTCCGAACCGGCCCTGAAACTGCCTCGGTCCAAAAGGGTATCAGAGGCTTGTTGCTTGTGAAGGACCCGGAACAGAACCCTGAGGAACCCCACAGGCTGACCGTCTCATTGATCAGGCCACTCGGGGTCAGCTGGATCTGAAGTCTGAAGACACTACAGACCGGACACTAAGGCCGTGCCGCTCACTGACACACCTCCACTTTACATGTTCCACTTCATGATCAGGTCCAGGGGGGAGACTATAATCCTGATCCCCCACAGAGTCAGCACGCTGTTTCTAATGTCCCTGAAAACCGGACCTGAGGGTCTGGATTATTTAAAGTTTCTGTTTGATTTAAAGACGAGCAGAGACGACGAGCAGAGACGACGTGTCGGACGGTAAACTGAAACATGTCTGCTGGTCTGACGCCGCGGCTCGTTTCCAAGCGTTCAGTTTAAGAATCGTTGTTTCATTATGGATCTGATCTTCACTTCCTGCTCGTGTTTACTTCATCAGTATTTCTATGATCCTGTCTTTTATTCTTAGACCCTCTCTGTAGTCTCTGTTCTCAGTGGAGCTCTGTGGACCGCGTGCTCGTCTGTATGAGGGGGCGTTATAAATAAAGTTGGTCCAGAGACTCTAACGGACCTGTTGGCTCGTGTCCCACGGCGTCCTGCGTCCTCAGGACTGTCATAAAGTCTCTGTGCAGTCTCACGGTGAATGTCCTCCCTCGTGTCTCGGCATGTGATCATCTTCAGTCATTAATCCCTAATCTGGCTCCTGAGGTCCTTTCAGCGTGTTAATCTCAGACTCTCTCCGGTGGTGAGGCAGAGTGATGATTCAGGACTGGTTTCTCCGCCCCTGTTTGGACCAGATAAACGCAGCCTGTTGTTCTGACGTGGCCTCACACCGTCAGGGATCTGAACCCTGAAATAAGACCGCCCTCCATCAAACAGAGACTGCATACTGAGTCCAGGACCGTCCTTCAGAGGAGGTAGAAACCCCTGATTATCTGCAGTCTCCGTGTTCTGACTCGGGGGTTCGGCCTCGCTGCAGCCGTGAGCTCTTCAAATTAAAGTGCAGATAATGAAAATAAAGGATTTAATACGTTTGAAAAGCCGATAAATCCTCTCTGTGATCGTCACCGAGAGAGAGCGGCTTCACGTTGATTTCAGCTTCCTGTCGTCTCATTTGGTTAAAAGCTTCAGACTCAGGGAGTCACAATAACTGGACCCGGATTTTTAATCTGAGCTTTTATTGTGATGAGAACTTCACTTCCTGTCTCAGAACAGTGTCCTCGCACGCTCAGTGTCCTCGCACGCTCAGTGTCCTCGCACGCTCAGTGTCCTCGCACGCTCAGTGTCCTCGCACGCTCAGCTGAGGCCGCTCAGGTGTGAGGCTGTCAATTAGCATCAGTTAGTGTCAGTTAGCGTCAGTTAGCGTCAGTTAGCGTCAGTTAGTGTCAGTTAGCGTCAGTTAGCATCAGTTAGCGTCAGTTAGCGTCAGTTAGTGTCAGTTAGCGTCAGTTAGCATCAGTTAGCCTCTGAACGGTCTTGTCTCTGCTGTGTTTCAGTCAGCCTGTCCTCTCCTCTGGACAAATGGGACGATGTGAACCTGGACCTGGAGGACGGAGGACGCAGGAGATACGAGAAGAGATGCACCTCCCACCACTCCTCCAGTGAGCTGCTGTGGTAAATATCCACTGAGACTGAGCGCGTGCAGGAGATCAGAGAGTAAACGTGGGGTGAACGGGTGAATGTGAAGAGTGGTGTTACAAGTCCTCTTACAGAACCACGTCATCATCAGAGACAGGACCAGAAGTCCTGGAGGTCCTGGAGGCCCTGTTCACACGTGTCTGTAATGAGCTCAGGAGCCTCTGGGGGGCGCTAACAGAGCTTTGAAATCAGGAACATGTCTGTGTTTCATTCCTCCAGGTCTGCAGAGTTTAAAACGGATCCTCTGACCAAGAACGCCTTCGACATCCACAGCTTCGATGATCTGGACTTCACCCCCTCCTCACAGGTGAGCTGCTGTCCCACATCCAATCAGACTCCTCCATTGGTTTATGGAAATATTTGATTAAAAAAAAAATTGAAAAATATTTTTTTGAAAAAAATATTTTTTTGAAAAAAATATTTTTTGAAATTTTTTGAAATTTATTATTTTTTTTTTTTTAATTTGAAAAAAAAAAAATTTGAAAAAAGAAAATTGAAAAAAAAAAAATGAAAAAAAAAAAAAAAAAATGAAAAAAAAAAAATTTGACCCGGAGCCTGTCTAAAAAATTAATTTTCCTCAAATTTGAAATTGTGCTCCAAAAGCAGAAAAACATGTAAAAAGCAAAGAATGAATCAACACAACAGTTAGCCTGTTAGCATGAAGAGACTCAGCTGGTCTGTTTTAGATGGTGCTATATTTCATCACAGATGGATTCACTGAATCAACACGTGAGAGGAGATAAGCGCGAGTAGCAAAGACGTTTCAACACGGCTTTAAAATCCTTTTGAACTCAAAAAGCCGTGATCGCAGAGATCGGACGGTGTTTTGGTTTAAACGGCGACCCTGTTAACTGGAGACTCTCAGCCGGATGCATCCCTCATAAACGTCTTTAGACCATCATTAAATATCTGATGAGGATATTTTGAAATCTTAATAAAAACTAAACTAGTTTGCATTCCCAGGAACTCCCTCTGTGTTTCAACAGCTGTGTAAACTCCACAAACACTGACACGTTCAGCTGAAGGGCTCCAGTTTACAGGGTCACTTTTAAAAGCGGAACACCGGGAGGAGAGACGCATTCACGGTGGGCTGAGAGAAGACTACTGTTACAAGCTGCTAAATCAAGAGAATCACAGCTTCTTCTTTTGAAAAGTACACACACATACAAACAAGATAGAACAAATAAAAACTAATGAAAGAAAGAGAAATCAAGAGAATCACAGATGTGATGTTATTGCAGGCCCCGCCCCCTGAAAGTCCCGGGACCTTTGAAAAGTACTACCCCCCTAGCAGGGGCTTTATAGGGGGCAAGATTATCTACCCCTGAACTAAATCTAGTTGAACTCTTGGTGTCGGTTCCCTGTGAGCAGCTGCAGCTCAGTTTGATGCAGAGGTGTTGGAACAGGTATCAGGTATGCTGCAGAGCTCAGAGACAGTGGAGGAACTGAAACAGGTTTCATTGTGAATCTGAGAGTAACACCTCCAAACACAGCGGGTAGTTCAGGGAGCGTGGGACAAAGGAGTGACTCTCAGAGCCGAGGTCACTTCAGGTGTGTTCACGTCTCTTTAAATAAAACTTTGACTTTGTTAGTTTGTCTCCACACTGACAGCTGCTGGCTGACCTTCCTCTGTGTGTGTGTGTGTGTGTGTGTGTGTGTGTGTGTGTGTGTGTGTGTGTGTGTGTTTTCAGGACTGTGGGGCGTCCAGGCAGCGCAGACGGACTCGCTCCCTGCTGGCCAGGAAGGAGTCTCTGGAGGACGAGTTTGTCAGAGCCAAGGCTGCTGTAGAGGTACACACACACACACACACACACACACACACACACACACACACACACACACACACACACACACACACACACACACACACACACACACTCTGTCCTGACTGTAGAGGGGACTCAGACTCTTTAAAGTCCTGGTCTCTCTGATCCCTCTCTCTGCAGGGACTTGATTAAGTTGGTACTTCAGGATTCTCACTCTTCTGCTGAGACGGTTTAGGTCTTCTGGTGGTTTTTGGTCTTTCAGAGTTCTTCTTCAGGTGGAGGGAGTCGGGTGTCTCTGTGCTTCTATGAGGACTCACTCTGGAGGTCTGGGTTTGAGAGAGGCTTCATAAATACAGCAGCTCTCCTTCAGATCTGAGGTCAGCTGATCTTCAAAAACACGTCCCTGCAGCATGAGGCTGTGAGGAGGATCCAGCAGACTCAGGATCAGACTCAGGATCAGACTCAGGATCAGACTCAGGATCAGACTCAGGATCAGACTCAGGATCAGACTCAGGATCAGACTGTGTGAGGACGATCCAGCAGAATCAGGATCAGACTCAGGATCAGCCTCTGTGAGGAAGACCGGTACAGGATGGGTCAGGACAGTTTGGTTTGGGTGTGTTTATGATGGTTCAGGTTGGTCCAGGTTTCTCTCAGCATGGTTATGTGGTCCAGGAAGGTGCTGGTTCAGGATGGTCTTGTTTGGTTCAGGATGGTCTTGTTTGGTCCAGGATGGTCTTGTTTGGTTCAGGAAGGTCTTGTTCGGTCCAGGATGGTCTTGTTTGGTCCTTGCTGGTTCAGGTCTGTGGATGTTGCTGGTTTATGTAACAGTTTGATCCGGTCTGTAGGACTGGAGGTGGTCTGACAGCTCAGTGATGAGAGTGCAGACTTTCATTAATTGGATGCTCTCGTGTTGATGAGGTCGTGGTGTCCCTCTCCTCGGGCTCAGCTCAATGAACCAATCACAGCGTCTCTCCTGTGATTGGAAAGTCCGCCTCCTTCAGCTGATGGGGTCTGAATCCAGCTGTCTGAATCCAGCTGTCTGAATGCAGCTGTCTGAATGCAGCTGTCTGAATGCAGCTGTTTGAATCCAGCTGTCTGAATGCAGCTGTTTGAATCCAGCTGTCTGAATCCAGCTGTCTGAATGCAGCTGTCTGAATGCAGCTGTTTGAATCCAGCTGTCTGAATCCAGCTGTTTGAATCCAGCTGTCTGAATGCAGCTGTCTGAATGCAGCTGTCTGAATGCAGCTGTTTGAATCCAGCTGTCTGAATGCAGCTGTTTGAATCCAGCTGTCTGAATCCAGCTGTCTGAATGCAGCTGTCTGAATGCAGCTGTTTGAATCCAGCTGTCTGAATCCAGCTGTCTGAATCCAGCTGTTTGAATCCAGCTGTTTGAATCCAGCTGTCTGAATCCAGCTGTCTGAATGCAGCTGTCTGAATCCAGCTGTTTGAATCCAGCTGTCTGAATCCAGCTGTTTGAATCCAGCTGTTTGAATCCAGCTGTCTGAATCCAGCTGTTTGAATCCAGCTGTCTGAATCCAGCTGTCTGAATGCAGCTGTTTGAATCCAGCTGTCTGAATCCAGCTGTTTGAATCCAGCTGTTTGAATCCAGCTGTTTGAATCCAGCTGTCTGAATCCAGCTGTTTGAATCCAGCTGTTTGAATCCAGCTGTCTGAATCCAGCTGTCTGAATCCAGCTGTCTGAATCCAGCTGTCTGAATCCAGCTGTCTGAATCCAGCTGTTTGAATCCAGCTGTCTGAATGCAGCTGTTTGAATCCAGCTGTCTGAATCCAGCTGTCTGAATCCAGCTGTTTGAATCCAGCTGTCTGAATCCAGCTGTCTGAATCCAGCTGTCTGAATCCAGCTGTCTGAATCCAGCTGTTTGAATCCAGCTGTCTGAATCCAGCTGTCTGAATCCAGCTGTCTGAATCCAGCTGTCTGAATCCAGCTGTTTGAATCCAGCTGTCTGAATGCAGCTGTTTGAATCCAGCTGTCTGAATGCAGCTGTTTGAATCCAGCTGTCTGAATCCAGCTGTCTGAATCCAGCTGTTTGAATCCAGCTGTCTGAATCCAGCTGTTTGAATCCAGCTGTTTGAATCCAGCTGTTTGAATCCAGCTGTCTGAATCCAGCTGTCTGAATCCAGCTGTCTGAATCCAGCTGTCTGAATCCAGCTGTTTGAATCCAGCTGTCTGAATCCAGCTGTCTGAATCCAGCTGTTTGAATCCAGCTGTTTGAATCCAGCTGTTTGAATCCAGCTGTCTGAATCCAGCTGCAGATCCAAACAGCTGGAGAGCGGTTTGAGACTACAGGAGGCGGTTCAGCCGGTCCTGCTCTGATGATGACAGCAGAGTGAGTTCTTGATACAGACTTCCTGAAGGTGGAGTATGAAGCAGATCCAGAGAGGACCCCTGTTCATGCAAACACGTAAACCGTCTCCATCAGGACCGGAAGGATCCATGTGGGGCCTCATACACTTTAAGGGTCAGCTGCATCATGGGAAATGTAGGACACTGAGTCATGACAAGGAAACTGTGCTGTTGTTTGTTTACGTTGTGGTGACCTCTGTGTGTGTGTGTGTGTGTGTGTGTGTGTGTGTGTGTGTGTGTGTGTGTGTGTGTAGTCAGACACAGAGTTCTGGGATAAGATGCAGGCGGAGTGGGAGGAGCTCGCTCGGAGGAACTGGCTGGATGAGTCTGAGAGTCAGGGGCCGATCCCGCCCTCCGTCTCACCTGCAGAGAAGGTGAGTCCAAACCAAGCCGCTAACCCTCCAACATGAAAGTCCCAAAACCCGCAGGTCCTCCAGAGTCCACTAGAGTCCACTAGAGTGCGTCTCCTGCAGTATATATCCAGCTCACCTGTTTACAGCGGGTGAAGGGTTAAAGGGAGGGTTAGGGGGCGGAGTTTATATCCAGCTCACCTGTTTACAGCGGGTGAAGGGTTAAAGGGAGGGTTAGGGGGCGGAGTTTATATCCAGCTCACCTGTTTACAGCGGTTGAAAGGTTAAAGGGAGGGTTAGGGGGCGGAGTTTATATCCAGCTCACCTGTTTACAGCGGGTGAAGGGTTAAAGGGAGGGTTAGGGGGCGGAGTTTATATCCAGCTCACCTGTTTACAGCAGGTGAAGGGTAAAAGGGAGGGTTAGGGGCGTGGCCTCTTTGACTGACAGGTGGGAGCTGACGGTGTTTCCACTCTTCTTGTTTAAAGGTGTAGATCCGGTGCCTTGCTCTCCAGCTGCACCCCTTCAGGGTTTTGGACTTGTAGAACCTGGACTTTCTGCTCCTGTAAACTTCACTTTCTTTGTTCTTAAGTAACGTGAAACGCTTTTTACTCCAACATTTCCCAGCATGCATTGCTCCCTTAGTGGAGTTTGTTTTTAAGAAGGGAGGAGACGAGCGAGTGGCTGAGATGGAGATGTTGTTTGTCAGCAGTAATCTGTAGATTAAACCCTGAGATCAGCTCTGAAGTGATGAGCAGTAATCTGCAGTAATCCCTCCTCCTCCTCCTCCTCCTCCTCCTCCTCCAATACTCACACCATGGTTTCCTTCCCTCCAGCTGTAACCATCCTTCATTTGTCCTTCAGTGTTTTTAGATATTTAAGATCCATTCAAGTCTTTCTGGACTCAGAGTTCAGCTCGAGTGTTTCTGGATTCAGAGTTCAGCTCGAGTGTTTCTGGATTCAAAGTTCAGCTCGAGTGTTTCTGGATTCAAAGTTCAGCTCGAGTGTTTCTGGATTCAAAGTTCAGCTCGAGTGTTTCTGGATTCAAAGTTCAGCTCGAGTGTTTCTGGATTCAAAGTTCAGCTCCAGTGTTTCTGGATTCAAAGTTCAGCTCGAGTTTTTCTGGATTCAAAGTTCAGCTCGTGTGTTTCTGGATTCAGAGTTCAGCTCGAGTGTTTCTGGATTCAGAGTTCAGCTCGAGTGTTTCTGGACTCAGAGTTCAGCTCGAGTGTTTCTGGATTCAGAGTTCAGCTCGAGTGTTTCTGGATTCAAAGTTCAGCTTGAGTGTTTCTGGATTCAGAGTTCAGCTCTAGTGTTTCTGGATTCAGAGTTCAGCTCGAGTGTTTCTGGATTCAGAGTTCAGCTCGAGTGTTTCTGGATTCAAAGTTCAGCTCGAGTGTTTCTGGATTCAAAGTTCAGCTCGAGTGTTTCTGGATTCAAAGTTCAGCTCGAGTGTTTCTGGATTCAAAGTTCAGCTCCAGTGTTTCTGGATTCAAAGTTCAGCTCGAGTTTTTCTGGATTCAAAGTTCAGCTCGTGTGTTTCTGGATTCAGAGTTCAGCTCGAGTGTTTCTGGATTCAGAGTTCAGCTCGAGTGTTTCTGGACTCAGAGTTCAGCTCGAGTGTTTCTGGATTCAGAGTTCAGCTCGAGTGTTTCTGGATTCAAAGTTCAGCTTGAGTGTTTCTGGATTCAGAGTTCAGCTCTAGTGTTTCTGGATTCAGAGTTCAGCTCGAGTGTTTCTGGATTCAGAGTTCAGCTCGAGTGTTTCTGGATTCAAAGTTCAGCTCGAGTGTTTCTGGATTCAGAGCTCAGCTCGAGTGTTTCTGGATTCAGAGTTCAGCTCGTGTGTTTCTGGATTCAGAGTTCAACTCGAGTGTTTCTGGATTCAGAGTTCAGCTCGAGTCTTTCTGGATTCAGAGTTCAGCTGGGGCGTGTCTTGAGCTTTTTGACCGGGGTGGCCCAACTGAGGCTCTCACATAGGCAGGGGGTGGCCAGTGCATTTACAAATAAATAACATTGACCCTTTCTGTCTTCACAACAAACGTTCATGAAAGTCTTAAACAGTTGTTATATTCCCTTTGAATTAAAAACACATGACAAAGTGTCATACGTCTTCTAAGATTAATTCTTTAAAGACTTACAAAAGATGTTTTTACAAAGTTACATTTGAGGATAAAGAGCCGAGAACATGTCTGTGCAACACAAACAGAAACTGCTTAATCTCAAATCCAAGGAGTGAAATGTTAAAACTGTCCCCGGTCTCCCTGCTGATAATTAGCATAATCGTTTATTTAAGTGTTTCCGTTTTCGGCCAAGAATTTTCATTAAAAAGTTAAATTTACGGCCTGTCCGCCCTGCAGCGTAGCGTCCCGAGGTCCTAACGAGTTTCCCTCTACGGCAGCTGTCAATCAAAGCAAACAGGAAGTAAAACCCCGTTTTTTAACCTCTAATAACCAACGAAGAAGAACCTGTTCAGGAAAAAGAGGCCTTGAACACAACACAGTCAAATACTAACTACATGTCACCACAGCATACGGAGGGAGAAAGATTCGTACCACGTGGATTTCATTATTAAAGTTTTTGACCTATACTGCAGTCAGCCACCAGGGGGAGCAGTTTTTGTGGCGGCCTCACTTCCAGCCGAGCGAGAGGACGTCCGTTTTATATCCAGTCTACGAGTTCAACATCTGAGCCGGGGTCGAACACAAGCGGCAACCTCCGGTCTGAAAATATGAGGCCCATGTGGAAGTGTTAAAAACTGCAGTTCCTCGAGCGTCCACTAGAGGCTGGCTGCAGAAACACAGGAAACCACATACACACCCATTCAAAGAGAGTTTAAATAAACATGTTTACAGCCTGCTTCAAAGAACCCTTTATTTCTCTCTCACTGTACGAGGGATTTATCATCAGGTCTCAGTAAATCCTGCTCCGTGTCCCGGGTTAGGGTTAGACACACGTGAGGGGGAGGGGTGCGTCCGTCACCGAGCTGCAGGACAATAAAAACCCATCAGCACGCTCACGCCGCACACAGCGGCGTGTCAGCCCACAGGTCTCATCAGATCACCTGCTGACCAACGACCACGATTAAACAGAAACACGCTCTCCTGACAACACATGCAGAATCCCCCCCTCCCTCTGAGATCCTGGTCCCATCTCACACTCACACACACACACACACACACACACACACACACACACACACACATGATTCCAGCTGACGTGGCTGGTGTACAGCGTGTCCTCGGGGTTCTGCCTGCAGTCATATTTCAGAGGTCATGTGACCCGTGTGTCAGCGTCACGTGAGCCGTGTGTTTGCAGCAGTGGGATGGGTTCGTCCTTGAGGTGTTGAGGGAACAGATGGCTCCTGTCTCCCGATCTTCCTCTGCTGCTCTGTGAAATATCGACCCATTAGTCTGACACGGCAGAGACCTGGGCTGCTGGGACGGCCTGCTCAGAGTCTGAGAGGGATGAGACCAGCAGGGGGCGCTGACGTGGAGTCACCCTGCTGGTCTCTGAGATTTATCCAGGCTCTGATATTTATATGAGACTCAGTGTGGTTACACTTTGTTTTATTAGGACATGTGAACGACTGTTTAAATGTTAAACTTCATACAATCACTACAAAGAAGGGGACTTTAAATATGAACCAGCTGCAGCCAAGAAGAATTCAATTTATGTGACTTTGAATAAAACTGAAAGAGTCCGGGCACAGAGCCCTGTGGAGCGCCCAACATCATTAGATCCTCCACAGCAGAAGTCAATATATAAATAAATACATAAATAAATATATAATTAAATATATAATTAAATACATAAATAAATACATAAATAAATATATAATTAAATACATAAATAAATATATAAATAAATATATAATTAAATACATAAAGAAATACATAATTAAATAAATAAATAAATACATAAATAAATAAATATATAATTAAATACATAAATAAATACATAAATAAATACATAATTAAATAAATAAATAAATACATAAATAAATAAATAAATAAATACATAAATAAATACATAAATAAATATATAAATAAATACATAAATAAATACATAAAGAAATACATAATTCAATAAATACATAAATACATAAATAAATATATAAATAAATATATAATTAAATAAATAAATAAATACATAAATAAATAAATACATAAATAAATATATAATTAAATAAATAAATAAATACATAAATAAATGCATAAATAAATATATAATTAAATACATAAATAAATAAATACATAGACAAATACATAAATAAATAAAAAGATAAATAAATAGACAAATAAATAATTAAACACATAATTAAATAGATAAATTAATTAATATAAAAGAATAACACAATTTAATTAAAAAACAAATAAAAGAAAAAAAAGGGATAAATAAAAACATAAAAAAAACACATACATAAATACATAAATAAATAAATATATACACAATTAAATAAATAAATACATAAATGAGCACTCAAATAAATCAATTAATAAATACATAAATAAACATGTAAATAAATATATACTTTAATAAGTAAATAAATACACAAATGAATACATAAATATATAAATAAAATATAAATAAATACATACTGTACATATTTGAAAAAATAAATAAATAAATGAATAAATACATAAATGAATAATTAAATTAATTAATTAATAAACGAATGTGTGAGTGATCTCTCTGGATCTCAGATCATTAAAGTCAACCCTCACCTGAGCCGCCTCCACCGTCAGAGGACTGACCTCTGAGGATCCAGTCCAGGTTTCACTTGAACCTGAAGACAGGTGTGTGTGTGTGTGTGTGTGTATGTGTGTGTGTGTGTCTCTCTCTCTTTCAGGGTTACTACTTCAACACCAACAACCCGTACAAAGACTGGCCCTGCGCCTTCGCCGAGGGTCAGGAGAAAGGCCGAGAGGGCGACCTGAACACCGCCGTCCTGCTGCTGGAGGCCGCCATCTTACAGGACCCGCAGGACTCTGAGGTGAGCCGAGCCCGACTTCCTGGGTCTTTATCTGAACCGGGTCTAATGTGAACTTCAGGGACGTCCTGTAAAGTGCTAACAGGAAGTGTGAGAACTCTTCTTCTTCTTCTTCTTGTGTCTTCAGGCGTGGCAGGTTTTAGGAACGACTCAGGCCGAGAACGAGAACGAGCAGGCCGCCATCGTGTCCCTGCAGAGGTCAGACTTCCTGTTAGCTCCACGTCCGTAACCATGACGCTACACACACGGCTAACTGAAGCTAACTGAAGCTAACTAAAACTAACCTGTCTCACCTGCTGCAGGTGTCTGGAGCTCCGCCCCAACAACCTGCCGGCTCTCATGGCGCTCGCCGTCAGCTTCACTAACTGCAGCATGCAGCGGGAGGCGTGTGACGCTCTGCACCGCTGGATCCGCCACAACCCCCGATACAAACACCTGGTCCCGGGGCGCAGGAGTCCACTACAGGGATCCCCGGCCTCCCCATGCAGGGTCCCTCGCACCTCCACACCTGGCAGGTAAAAAACCCGAACCCTAAAAACACCAGAGCGGGGCCGGATCAGTTCCCATACAGTACCCAGAAGCCTCAGCAGCAGGAGCTGAGACTGTGTGTGTGTGTGTGTGTGTGTGTGTGTGTGTGTGTTCTTCTCTCCTCCTCTTCTCCTCCTTCTCTCTCTCTCTCCTCCTTTCCTCCTTCTCTGCTCCTTCTCACTTCCTCCGCCTCTCCTCCTCCTCTCCTCCTTCTCTCTCTCCTCCTCCTCTCCTCCTCCTCTCCTCCTTCTCTCCTCCTTCTCTCCTCCTCCTCTCCTCCTCCTCTCCTCCTTCTCTCTTCCTCCTCCTCTCCTCCTTCTCTCCCTCCTCCTCCTCTCCTCCTCCTCTCCTCCTTCTCTCCTCCATCTCTCCTCCTCCTCTCCTCCTTCTCTCCTCCTTCTCTCATCCTCCTCTCCTCCTTCTCTCATCCTTCTCTCCTCCTCCTCTCCTCCTTCTCTCTTCCTCCTCCTCTCCTCCTTCTCTCTCCTCCTCCTCTCCTCCTCCTCTCCTCCTTCTCTCCTCCATCTCTCCTCCTCTCCTCCTCCTTCTCTCATCCTTCTCTCCTCCTCCTCTCCTCCTTCTCTCTTCCTCCTCCTCTCCTCCTTCTCTCCTCCTTCTCTCTTCCTTCTCTCCTCCTCCATCTCTCCTCCTACTCTCCTCCTTCTCTCCTCCTCCTCTCCTCCTCCTCTCCTCCTTCTCTCCTCCTTCTCTCCTTTCTCTCCTCCTCCTCTGTGTGTGTGTCTTTGTGTTTGTGTGTGTGTGTGTGTGTGTATGTGTGTGTGTGTCTGTGTGTTTGTGTGTGTGTGTGTGTGTGTGTGTGTGTGTGTGTGTGTGTGTTCCCAGACCCGGTCTGCAGGAGGTGCTGTTCCTCTTCCAGGAGGCGGCTCTGTTGAATCTGGACTGTGTGGACCCGGACCTGCAGACCGGTCTGGGAGTCCTCTTCAACCTGAGCTCAGACTTCAACAAGGCGGTGGAGGCGTTCACTGCGGCGCTGTCGGTCAGACCTCAGGTAACACCACACCTGCTGAAACTTGTGATGATGTCATGACTGTGTGTTGATGATGATGATGTCACTTCCTGTCTGATCAGGACTACCTCCTGTGGAACCGTCTGGGCGCCACGTTGGCGAACGGCGACCGCAGCGAGGAGGCAGTGGAGGCCTACACCCGAGCCCTGGAGCTGCAGCCCGGATTCATCCGGTCCAGATACAACCTGGGGATCAGCTGCATCAACCTGGGAGCTCACAGGTAACACACCTGAGGGTCACACACCTGAGGGTCACACACACCTGAGGGTCACACACACACGAGGGTCACACACACCTGAGGGTAACACACACACGAGGGTCACACACACCTGAGGGTAACACACACACGAGGGTCACACACACGAGGGTCACACACACCTGAGGGTCACACACACCTGAGGGTAACACACCTGAGGGTAACACACCTGAGGGGCACACACACCTGAGGGTAACACACACACGAGGGTCACACACACGAGGGTCACACACACCTGAGGGTAACACACCTGAGGTTCACACACACCTGAGGGTCACACACCTGAGGGTAACACACCTGAGGGGCACACACACCTGAGGGTAACACACACACGAGGGTCACACACCTGAGGGTCACACACACCTGAGGGTAACACACACACGAGGGTCACACACACCTGAGGGTCACACACACCTGAGGGTCACACACCTGAGGGTCACACACCTGAGGGTAACACACCTGAGGGTCACACAGTCCTGATCTAACCCGGTCTTGTTGTGGTCCTGCAGGGAGGCGGTCAGTAACTTCCTGACGGCTCTGAACCAGCAGAGGCGGAGTCAGCGCTGCAGCCAGCAGCAGATGTCGGCTAACATCTGGGCCGCCCTCCGTATCGCCATCTCCATGATGGACCGACCCGAGCTGTTCCAGGCCGCCAGCGTGGGGGACCTGGACCTGCTGATGAGGGCCTTTGACGTGGGCGATGTCTGACGGTGGGACAGAAGGCGGTCTGAGGAGGTTCAGGTCAGAGTCTCCCACACAGGGATCAGAGACCGAGACGGTTTGGTTTGAGACCAAAGAGACTTAGACGGCTGCAGGAGGATCCTTCGCCATAGAACAGCACAACCCTTTAGCTTCCTGTCAGACCGGGGTCCACAGAGACCCGGGGACGGCTCTCCAGGTCCTCACTGCAGAGTACCAACATGTGATGTCACAGTGATGTTGACACAGCTTGGCGTGACATCACTGTGACATCACTGTGACATCACTGCTACAGACTATGACCGTCTCACCAGCAGGGGGCAGCAGAGTCCTTCTGCAACACTCAGCTTTACATTCTCACAGCTGATCCAGAATCAGCCCCTCCCCCTTCTCAGTCCACCTGTCGGACTTCATCCATTCAGGACCCGCTCTGAGCCGGGCTGCAGGGTCATGTGACCCCCCATCATGGTCTCTTCTTCTTTCCTTTCTCTCTGATCTTCTTTCTGACGTTGCTGCGCATGTTTCACATTAAGAGCCTGTCACAAACTCAAGTAGCCATAACCTTCCACTCAGCAGACTCTTATTGTGAAAAACCAGCAGGAAGTGTGAGAACGGCTTCACAGAGGCGGGAGGCGGGACTAACGTCGAGCCTCAGGTGTTTCATGAAGACGTCACGTGGTTTCATTCTGACCCTCAGAGCCAGGAAGCTGCTCGTGACGCTCTCTTCTTCTTCTCTTCTTTAAAAAAACACGACTGTTGTTATTGGTCTACTTAGGCTCTTTTATTTTGAAGGTCTGTCCGGTCTCCTCCTTCCTGTTGTTGGCTCTCAGGTGAATCTTCAGTTCACAACAACTCAAGGCTGCAGCACTTTCTCTGCTCGATGCACAAATCTATTTATACAGCTTCAATATAAGACTTATAACCTTTAACTATGAATGAGTTATCAGTAATCTATATAATCCTGTCCGTCCATCCTTCAGTGTTTATTCAGTTTGAGCTCTTTGACACCTGACCCAAGGTCTACCCAAGGT
The DNA here is from genome assembly GCF_009762535.1 of Notolabrus celidotus. Lineage (NCBI taxonomy): Eukaryota > Metazoa > Chordata > Actinopteri > Labriformes > Labridae > Notolabrus > Notolabrus celidotus. Next base: position 89,527 of record NW_023260065.1, read on the forward strand.
CTACCCAAGGTCTACCCAAGGTCTACCCAATGTCTACCCAAGGTCTACCCAAGGTCCACCCAAGGTCCACCCAAGGTCCGCCCAATGTCTACCCAAGGTTCACCCAAGGTCTACCCAAGGTTCACCCAAGGTCTACCCAAGGTCCACCCAAGGTCCACCCAAGGTCCACCCAAGGTCCATCAGAAGAACAAGCGGGGAAGGTTGGACCAGCTGCATGTGAGGAGGGGATCATCGTTAGTGTGACTCTGATATATTCACAGACTTATTAAAGGACAGCTTTACCTTACACATGTTGGGCTGTCAATGACCGACCAGGCTCTCTGCACCAAACCCACCAGGCCCACCAGACCCACCAGACCCACCAGACCCAACAGGCCCACCAGACCCACCAGACCCAACAGGCCCACCAGGCCCACCAGACCCACCAGGCCCACCAGACCCAACAGACCCAACAGGCCCACCAGGCCCACCAGACCCACCAGGCCCACCAGACCCACCAGACCCACCAGACCCACCAGACCCATCAGATCTACAAGACCCACCAGACCCACTAGACCCACCAGACCCATCAGACCTACCATAGCCACCAGACCCACCAGACCCACAAGACCCACCATACCCACCAGACCCACCAGACCGACCAGTGACAGGCCCACCAGACCCACTAGGCCCACCAGACCCACCAGACCAACCAGGCCCACCAGGCCCACCAGGCCCACCTGACCCACCAGACCCACCAGGCCCACCAGACCCACCAGACCCACCAGGCCCACCAGACCCACCAGACCCACCAGACCCACCAGTGACAGGCCCACCAGACCCACCAAGCCCACCAGACCCACCAGACCCACTAGGCCCACCTGACCCACCAGACTCACCAGACCCACGTCCGTGTCTCTCGGAGGCGTCACCAGTAAAAAATCAAACGTTCTGCTTCCTGCTTTGATTCCATGACGACAGAAACGGACGTCCTGTTTTTAATCCCTGGGGGTCAGGTCCTGGAGGTCCTGGAGGTCCTGGAGGTCCTGCAGGTCCTGGAGGTCCTGCAGGTCCTGGGGGTCCTGCAGGTCCTGGAGGTCCTGGAGGTCCTGGAGGTCCTGCAGGTCCTGGAGGTCCTGCAGGTCCTGGAGGTCCTGGAGGTGTGCAGGCTGTGGAGTGATGGCAGGTTGCAGTCCACCTCTCTGAGAGTGATGTCACAGCTGTGTGTGGTTCCTCTTCCTCGTAAGGGTCTCTCTCTGCAGGGATCCTCTCTGATCTCTAAAAACCTGAGCCTGTCAGGGACCAGAACCAGACCTGTTAGTGGACTCACTTTGATCCATCATGATGTTGCAGACGTTACAGCCTGTTCCCCTGCTGCAGGAGGAAGAGCTGCACACGCTCAGAGAGGTTCTGTTGGTGTTGGTCCTTTAGAGCCCATGAGTCCCCGATCTGTCCCTGAGTGTTGGTTTCATCGGTCCTCGCGTGAACGCACGTTTAGTTTTTTAGCACCACGAAAACCACGACATGAAGGAGAGTCTCTGCATGAGGAGTCAGATCCAAAGCAGGTGCTGCGGGGCGTGGAGCCCGCAGGGGGTCAGGTCTGGTGTTGAACTGGTTTCTTTTGACATGTTTCTGCTTCAGAAGCTTCAGAGTTTAAAGATTCACAGACTCTGTTATTAGAGGGACCGCTGGAGGATTTACAATCATAGAATCAGAAGCCGTCAGCAAGCCGTCAGCAAGCCGTCCCTCCAGCAGCGCTGTAGTCCCATCACCAAGCATGTAGCCCAGGTTGAGTCTTGAGTCCCAGTTTAGTTCTCTGAGCTCGTCCCTGTCCTCTCCCCGGTTGAGTCTTGAGTCCCAGTTGAGTTCTCTGAGCCCGTCCCTGTCCTCTCCCCGGTTGCCCGGTGATCTCTCACAGACGAGGTGACCCGTGAGTGTGCATGCAGGTGAACTAAATCAGTTGTTAGGATTATTAGGACCTTGTACAAAAAATAATCTTGATCTAAGAAAGTCCGGGTCCTCCTCTTCAGAGCCCTGAAACCCAGCACTGGAGTCAGACTGCCCTCCAGTCATGTGATTGGTTGATCTATTAACCAATGAGTGTGAATCTTTCCTCTGACGCTTCTGAAAGATGTGTTCAGACCAAAACCCTTCAGACATGAACGCAGGGCCATGACCCAGACGCTCCAGGACACCTCATCCCCTACAGGACATTCAAAGTACTGCAGACATACAGGACTGCCATTAAATCACATGTTACTGTCATTACATCACAGTGACATGTTACTGTCATTACATCACAGTGACATGTTACTGTCATTACATCACATGTTACTGTCATTACATCACAGTGACATGTTACTGTCATTACATCACAGTGACATGTTACTGTCATTACATCACATGTTACTGTCATTACATCACAGTGACAAGTGACTGTCATTACATCACAGTGACATGTTTACTGTCATTACATCACAGTGACATGTTTACTGTCATTACATCACAGTGACATGTTTACTGTCATTACATCATAGTGACATGTTACTGTCATTACATCACAGTGATATGTTACTGTCATTACATCACAGTAACATGTTACTGTCATTACATCACAGTGACATGTTACTGTCATTACATCACAGTGACATGTTACTGTCATTACATCACAGTGACATGTTACTGTCATTACATCACAGTGACATGTTACTGTCATTACATCACAGTGACATGTTACTGTCATTACATCACAGTGACATGTTACTGTCATTACATCACAGTGACATGTTACTGTCATTACATCACAGTGACATGTTACTGTCATTACATCACAGTAACATGTTACTGTCATTACATCATAGTAACATGTTACTGTCATTACATCATAGTAACATGTTACTGTCATTACATCATAGTAACATGTTACTGTCATTACATCATAGTAACATGTTACTGTCATTACATCATAGTAACATGTTTACTGTCATTACATCACAGTAACATGTTACTGTCATTACATCACAGTAACATGTTACTGTCATTACATCACAGTGACATGTTACTGTCATTACATCACAGTGACATGTTACTGTCATTACATCACAGTGACATGTTTACTGTCATTACATCACAGTAACATGTCACTGTCATTACATCACAGTAACATGTCACTGTCATTACATCACATGTTTACTGTCATTACATCACAGTAACATGTTTACTGTCATTAAAGTTACATGTTTATTTTGGATTCATGTCTTTGGTGCCTCCCTGGTTCTGGTTCGAGCATACAGGGAGTTCATCCAGATGCAGTTAGCGGACCAGGAGGAGGACCAGGAGGAGGACCAGGTCTCACCATTGTGAAATGATGGGGTGTTTGAGGTTGTTTGTTTTGGTCTGAACACAGCTCCTGTTCCTCATGTCTGTGTGTAAAGTGATCGTCTGTACAGAATCTACTCACATGTAAATGGATGATATTTTAGAAATTAAATGATCCAGAACCTGAAAGACTCTCCTGACTCCCCTTTAATGTCTCACTCTGATTAAACTCACCTCTGTCTGTAAGTACAGCAGCGGCCAGCAGAGGGCGCTGTTGGTGTCTTGAACTCTTTGAAATGTGATTTTGATGCTGAACTAAATGTTGCACCTTTGGAGTTTGTAGGTCTTTGTTAGTTTTCTCTTGTTGAGCTTGTTTCAAATGTAAGAAGCATCAGACTGCCCTGAAGGATCCAGAATCAACAACATTCAGAGAGACCTGCAGCCAATCAGAGAGCTCCATCAGTCCGGTCCTCAATCAGATCCTTTTTATCACAGAACCTGGTCTGGTTTTACCTCCCTCTGAGCTCAGTCTGCAGGAGAGACTCACCTGATGTCATCTAGGTGTCCTCCTCCTCTCAAGAGGAGAGAAGGAGGAGGAGAGGAGGAAGAGAGGAGGAGGAGAGAAGGAGGAGAGGAGGAGGACGATTAGAGAAGGAGGAGAGGAGGAGGACAGAAGGAGAGGAGGAGACGAGGAGGAGAGCAGGAGGAGGAGAGAGGGAGGACGATGAGAGAAGGAGAGAAGGAGGAGAGGAGGACAGAAGGAGATGAGGAGGAGAGAAGGAGATGAGGAGGAGAGAAGGAGGAGAGGAGGAGAGGAGGAAGAGAGGAGGAGGAGAGAAGGAGGAGAGAAGGAGGAGAGGAGGAGGAGAGAGGAGGAGGAGAGGACGAGGAGAGAGAGGTCAGTTTCAGCTGCAGGGACTAGAGCTTTGGTGCCCTCTAATGGCAGCAGGAGGATTGACTGCTCCTCATCACTGATCAGGTGAGCTGACCCATCACACACACACACACACACACACACACACACACACACACAGAGTTTTGTTCACAGGGAGGATTTTATTTCAGCTGTGATCGGGGGATGACACTCTGACATGATGGATCCTTCTCTAACACATGTTGGTCCGTGACGCTCACAGCAGCATCAGATCATTGAACAGGCACATC